>NC_056725.1:1786795314-1786817814 GCF_019279795.1 Protopterus annectens | reverse complement strand
ACCTGACAAATCATACCCACAGCGTTTAACCACCACATGTCATATAACAGCACTGTATGCTGTCTTGTTTGCCACACACTACAACCTACATAGACATATGCACATAACAACCTTCAACAACATATGTATGTCCACCCTTCACAAACAGTTGCAGTATGTCCCTTGCTCTATGCACATGTACAGATGCTAATATATCTGACACAGACAGATCTCTCCATATCTGTGTGCCATACACACACAAGGTCCACACTGTTGTATGTTTGTGTACCTCACGGCTGACTTGTTGGGCCTTGCTGCAACATGAACAGGTGTCACATATGAGCACACAGTAATATTAGAGGGTGTATATATAGCTGCGAATGCTAGATTAACATACTAGTCTGGTACAGCTGTTGCCAATGCTAAGCTACACATTAATATTACTATCATGCATTTGTTACTGTATCACATCCATGTTTATATAATGGTATGCGCTACTCCCACAAACAGACATTGTACACACTACTGTACAGAACACAGATAACATGGATCAGATGTTTGACATTTAATGCTGAACTACATATGTCACAGTCATATCCCACTGCACACAGCTACACACTGATGTCTCCATGCCAGTAGTTATGCAGGGCATCTGTGCATAGATACGTACTGCTGCCACATATGGATGATTCAAACTATGTAGAGTACTCTTCATAAACATCTACTACATGCCAGTAAATACATAGCTGTTACATACCTTTCCTTTGTATGTGTTCATATTCCTCTGTTTTGTGTGCTTTGTAATAGCTTTTCTTTTTATAGCTTATGATTTTCTTTAAGATATATTTTTTATTTCAATATGATTATTCTTCTTTTCAATCTATTACTTTTGCAATATTATTTTTTTTTCAATATAGTTTTCTTCTCAATATATATTTTTTTGAAATTTTTTTTAAATATATATTTTTTTCAATATGAGATTTTTTTGCAATATATTTTTCTTTTCAATATACTTTTTTTCAATATATTTTTTTTCAATATTTTTTTCAATATATTCTTTTAGTTTTTCTTTTTTTGCTATATATTACGTTTTCTTTCAATATATTTGTGGTAGATCTTTTTTCTTTTTCCCTGCTGCTGTTGGCTGCATCTGTACATCTCTCTCTCTCGCTCTCTCTCCCTTCGTACTTGCAATGAAGAGATTGCATGTGTGGACAGCAAGTACAGCCTGCGTTTATAGGCATCTGCACATGTGCATGTGATGGCCTCTGCACCAATTGGTGGCCACCATTTGGCAATTGCATGCAGCCTGCTGTGTGGTACTTGCAGTACTCACTGTCATAGCAACCCAATACTATAAATTGCTAAGTCAGGTAGGCATAGCCCTTTCAGCTTTCCAAAGTGGGGACCATACTTGTTTGCTGTGGACACCGTTGTGTAAGTCAGAAGGTTGGTATACTTCTCATAACTGATGCTAGGGATGTAGCCAGTGATTTGAATGTTGTACTCAGACCTGAATGTTGCCACTTCCAGTACACAGTTGACAGTGTAGAATTGTACACACCCCTACAAATGCTAACACAAGATACATGGGAGTATGTATGTTCTTTTCTACTTATACAATTAGCTGACATACATATGTAGTTATTGAGATGTTTTCATTTTGCACATGAACTGTTTGGGAGCTGCTGTATTGTGGATATTAATGTACTTACTTCTGCATAGTTTGTGCTTTTTCTTTTGTTGACATTATCACAAGATGCTCATGAAAACTGGACAATTCCAGTACTGAGTATGCCTACCTACATCCTTGCTGTACCTTGAACACACTGGTATTTTGTACATTTGGGTAGGGATTGTCCTGCTATGATACTGTGTGGGGGTTGTAAAGTGCTGCTGTAACATTATTTACTGCTAGAATGTCTGGTTCTGTTATCACAGTCATGTAATGAAATTCCACAACAACTGCTGGTAAAGTTCCACAGAACAGGTTTTGTGTTATGGCATTCCTATCTTTCCTTTACATTCACACATTCTGATGCATGATATATATATTTCAGCAACAACCCACTGGATATCTACTGTGTCCTAGTGGTACTTCATGCAGTCTAGTGTGTCCAAGGTCCGGGGTTCGAGACTGACAGTAGTGTTTTATTTTGCTGCTGAGCAGAACAAGGCCCCTCATATGCAGGGTGACTAAGGCACTTTTAAGCAGTTGTAAGTGGGTTTGCGTGGGTTTGCATGACGCTTACCAATACTTAGCTAAGCGCACATAAGCGCACACTCAGCAAACACGCTTACTACTGCTTAAAAGGGCTTACTCACGCTAACCCCCGCGCTCATTTCTTTGAAAGAAAAGAAAATGGGGAGATAGGAAAGTGGTGAAAAAGGGGCACAAAGAGGGAAAGACAGTAGGGAAAACAGCTTGGGATGTGCAGGATGGGTGTAGGGAAGGTCCATAGCTGCCCATTTCTTTAACAGCAACAGCTGTGCATATACTAGTAATTTGGAGGGAAATTTGAAACCTTCCACCCCTGAGAAAGGGGTGAGGACAACAAAGTATGTTGTACTGCCAATTAAATTTCAGTTTCTGTGTCCAGTGGACATTTGTGCAAAATGGGCAGCTATGTATGGGGCGTAATTTTTTGTGGGAGCAGATTGCCCATTTTTTTTTTCAGGTGAGAGTGGAATGTGGGGTAGGGGAAGTAGGTATATTTTGGGAGGTAGGTTGGGGAGGTAAACAGACAAGACAAACAAGATGCATGCAGGGGCAGAATATGACACATGGGGTGGGTGAACACCATTGACGGGGAAGGATGTTTGGAAATCGCAAGCCCATGAGCCCACAGATGGCAACAGTGGAACTGAGATCCCCACCCATGGGCAGTCACCACTGCACCTTCACATCCCGGAGGGTGGCTGTGCTGGGGGCTGTGTAGGAGGGGCAGGCTCACCCATGAGTCATGCCACACTTGCCTCGATCTGGCGTAGAGGATCAGCGAGTGAACCCTCAATCTCCCTATGCACCACAGCCCGGACCATTCAGAGGGTGATAGGTGGCCCTCCTCCAGCCATGCTTGCAGGGGGGTGAGCCCCATCCCCTGCAGCGCTTCCACCCAAAGGTGGCACAGGGCCAATGGAGGAGGAGGTCCCGGGCTGGGCACCAGACCTGCTGGTGCCAGGTGCCATCGCCAGCTGAGGTGGGACAGGTGGGTCCGCTGAGACCGGCCTTCCCATACGTTCTGTGTTTGGGAGAATTTAATGAAAATATGGGTTGGTAACAGCCAACAGCATCCCAAATTAGTTGTAACAGCATGCAATAATATTCCCATTAACCCAACACACCAGAGTTCCAACAGTTGAACAGCAGGCATAACACATGCATATATAGAACAACAGTGGACATTCCAACAGCATGCAGGATTGATTGGTGGCAACAGGCCACCAAGATTGTGGTGTTTGAACAGGGCACATGCATCAAAGTAAATTCAGATATTTATAAACCAATAGGACATATGTTCCAACAAATGTTTTGAGATTACACATACCCATTGAGGTGTGGAATTGCATTATTTATGCACGTACAGTAGGGTGTAAAAAGATACCTCCATTAACAACTTATATGTACTTATAGTTTACACTACATTCCTATTGACTGCAGGTATATATCCCCTACATGTATTATTACACTAGGCAATGTCCATTACGTTGTGAAATGTGTTTTGCTAGTTCCTTATATACCTGACCTGTATCTGACATGCAAACTGTCCAGGATGCAGATGTTACTGCTACGTATTTATATATTTTATTTAT
The DNA here is from genome assembly GCF_019279795.1 of Protopterus annectens. NCBI lineage: Eukaryota > Metazoa > Chordata > Ceratodontiformes > Protopteridae > Protopterus > Protopterus annectens. Next base: position 1,786,814,022 of record NC_056725.1, on the reverse strand, counting down.
ATTTATATGTCTACATATCTGGATGTGTTCAGGTGACATTATCAGTTATATTTTAACAGCCCCCTACATTTCTAGCAGCACACTGACATTTCTGGTGAACACAATAACAAGTTACTCATGTGCCAGATTTACCTATACATGCCAGCCTTGAAACAACAGTTGAGGACTGTATATATGCTTAAGAGATACTGGCACTCCCTTCATCCACTTTCTATGGGCCTACCCAAGTGTGGGTTGACAGCGCTTAATACAACACTACTATTTCTATACTGCAAGAGTACATCAACATTTCGAAGACAGTGACACGGACACACTACTTAATTACATTACACACTTCTCTAGTGGTTCTCTCATTTATTTGATATTACAGTGCATGCAGACATCTTATTCAAGATGTATTATACCTTCATTTATGGTTTACAACCCTCTTTTTCAGGATCTCTCACTTATTTTATATAACAATACATGCAGAGAAATAATTCAGGACTTATTATACCTTTATTAATGGGTTACAACACTCTTTTTCAGGGTCTCTCACTTATTTTACATAACAGTACACGCAGAGAGGTTATTCAAGCCTTATTATACCTTTATTATTGGGCTACGACACTTTTTGTCAGGCTCTCTCACTTATTTTATATAACAGTTCATGCAGAAAAATTACTAACCTGCCTGGTGGTGCAGCCTTAGCAGCCTATCTGCATAGGCTTGCTGATTCGCAGCACGGACACCTGCAGCTGTGAAGTAAATGAAGTGATGTTGAGACATATACCTATTCATACTATCGACTACACTAGCAATTTTTACATACTTCATTCCATGGCTACCTACACAGTAGTGGGGCATTTTGCATCCCACGGGCCTCCTGTATCCATTGGTTCAGTTGATCCTGCTTGCATTTCTTCAGGTCTGCATGGTGGTGTCTGACCTACTCACCAGTCCGAGGAACACCTGTGGCACTGGTGAGTTCATGTGTGAGATGGTTCCAGGCTTCTGTTTTGTATTCCGTGCCCTGGAACTCGCCCTGCAGGAGTCTAGCATCATTATGATGGACGAGGAGCCAAACCATCACTTTTGACTCCTCAATGCCCCACCGTTGCACTCGGAAGTGAGAGCCCTCTCTGACACCAGCTATTGCTGCCTGCAGATGGGAGCTACAACCACTTATGGCAAGTACTCCCGCCTATGGAGCTTAAATATGCCTCATTTCCTGCACTTATTTGTGATTGGCTGGATTTAAAAATTCTCAGCTGAGTGCACACCTGCTTAGCACTGGGTAAACTTTGATTAATATGTATATGTGTGTTGACAGTCCATTAACATCAAATGCTGTCATGGCTTAGAGGATCAGTACTGTGATTATGGTGCACACTATCCCGGGTTCGAGGCCTGTCATTGCTTTTTATTTTACTACTGGCCTGACCAGTAGGGGTATGGCTGTGTTTATCCAACTTTGCTCAACTTTGCCCAACGTTGCTCTATGTTTACCGATGTTGCCCGACATTGCGCTAGTTAGCGCAGTGCGCAGCTTCGCACAAACAAAAAGTTGGCACGATGCACAGCTCCGTGCAAAGCTATTGCGCTAGTTAAAGCACTGCTAAGCTATGAGCAATTATACTTAAATATGCTTAATACTGGTAAACTTTGCTTCACACTGCTTAAGATACATTACTTATGACTTTATCAATACGCATGTCCATTTCACCTTCTTTTATATATATATATATATATATATATATATATATAAAATATCGTTCACTACTACATAGGCCATTTCAATGCATTGTACTAATACTTAAAAGGTAAATGTCAGGAATTAATTTTATGCACAGATTTACTACAGAAAATGGGAAGGGGAGTGGTGGGACTCGAATCGGGAATGCCTCCTCTTTGTGTGAAGGCTCTACTACTACGCTATTGCTATTTGGCTAAATTTGCATATAAGTAGTTTATTATCCTCTTCGATGTCTGAACTGCTAACTGTAGCTAAGCAATGGGCAAACCCATGCACACACATGCAAATACGGGCAGCTATATCAGGAATGAGGAAAAAAATGGTTTTACATTTTATAATATTTGTACATGGGTTTGGAATGTGGGGGAGTGTAGTGTTGGAGATTTACACATTTGAGCAGACTCGCTCATGTCTGGTGGCATTTGCTGTTTAGGCAATTGCAGGGGAGTGGATATTTGGACTGCCTGGCAGTCTGACACACCCCCTGCACTCGTGCACGCTCCGTGTTGGCCTTAGAGTTGAGTCAGCATGCCCTCATGCATATGCATGATGCACTGATGTCATACTCTTAGACTGCAGTCTCCGAGTAAGACTTAGTTAGTCTTACATGGAGGATTAGTGAATCCAGGCCATAGTTAAATTCAGGTAAAGGATTATTCAAAATAATACTCACATAAGATGATTAACATAGCCTCATGGAATGTAAATAGCTTACAGGACATTAAGAAGAAAAAGCTAGTTATGCACCTCATATACAAGTCGAAGACAGATATAACTTTTTTGCAGGAAACTCATATGACTATGGAATAATGGAACGAGAGAACAGATAAAAACACTAAATGGATTCAGAAAATAATAACAGCTGGGGAAAGTACCTCATCAAGAGGAACAACTATAATAATTAAGAAATCTTTTAAAGGGAACATAATTAAACATAGTTATAATACTAAAGGGAGATGGTACTATTTCACGTTTTCTTCCAACATACAAAAAAACTGTATTACTTTGTAATGTTTATGGTCCTTGCAACTATCAGCTTGATTTCTTAATAGAAATTTATAACTCTCTAAATAAGCACCCAGATCATCTGACTATAATTGGTGGAGATTGGCATATAACAATTAATCCACTCAAAGATAGGTCGAATAAAAATTATATTCAGTCTCCCCAAGCCACAACATTTTTATCAGAACTAATTGAAGATTTCAACCCAACAGATCCCTTTGAACTTAACAATACAGACAGTCTAGGTACCAGATACACATATTTTTCCCCATACCATAAATCCCGGTCTAGAATTGACATATTTCTAATTTCTCAAAGCTTTGCTCATTATGAAGTACAGTATAACTCAGAACCTAGATCATTATCAGACCATTCAAAAATAACTCTAATAATAACACAAAATAAATCTGATTTTTCTACCCACATTACATCAAACTGGACATTAAACTCAAACCTGTTGAAAATTAAAGAAGTGGAAGAAGAGATTATAAATTCTCTTATGCACTTAAATGAAAACATTGCAAACAGTGATATCCCTTTGGATATTCAATGGGCAGCCTTTAAAGTTATGGCTAGAGGTACTCTCATCCAAAAAGCATCATATTACAAAAAACAAAGAAGGGAAAATATAAGTAAAATAAAAAGTAAGCTAAGACAGTTTGAACTTGAACTATAAAGAAATTGCACTCCTACTATTGAGAAACAAATAGCAAGTCTACAGAAACAGTTAAATGACATTCTAATTCAACAATATACATTTACAAAATGTAGAATGCCACATAAATATGCAGAGTGGGCTCAAACCCCTTCCAAAATGTTAGCAAGACATCAGCATAAGGGAAACCCACTTGTAAAATGCAAGAAATATAATATAAAGACAATATTTATAACTCTGATATTGAAATAATAGGCGTTTTCGAAGAAAGACTTCAAACTATTTACGGTCCACAACATCATATTAATGACAACTATTCCAAACTTTTGTGAATAACTTAGAATTCCCTCAAATTACTGAATCCCAATCTAATAACCTCAAAAGCCCATTAACCGAAGAGGAAGTAAGTAAGGCTTATTGATAAATTAAAACCTGGGAAAGCTCCTGGTCCTGATGGGTATGTAGCAGAATTTTATAAACATGTTAAGCAACACATAACACCAATACTTCTAAAAGTATACAACTATATAATAAAAGTTGGGATATCAGACCTTTACCTGAACAACTTCAAAACTGTACTTATCCCAAAACCAAATACAGATCCCACAAATCCGAACAAATATAGACCTATAGCTCTGATAAATTTAGATATCAAGATATTTTAACAATTTTAGCACAAAGAATACAGAAAGTAGCCCCAGTCATAATAGCACCTGAACAGCTTGCTTTATGCATCAGAGACAAGTAAAGGACATTACATTAACCATCAATGCCCTAACCTACTTATATGCCAAGGACAAATCCCCTAAATACGCATTATCAGTAGATGCAACAAAAGCCTTTGACAGAGTCAATCAAAAATTCCTTCCCTTTATACTTTATCAATTTTGACTCCCAAATGAATACATAAATATGATTAAAACATTATACACAAAAGCAGCTACAACTCTTTATATTAATAAGAAAACTTCTAACCCAATACAAACAGTAAATGGAACCAGACAGGTTTGCCCACTCTCACCAAACCTGTTTAATTTTTATATAGAAGCATTACTACAGGGAACATACCATCATCTTATTTCTGCATCAAAAACTCAAGTAAAATACACAGTTTTTGCAGATGATCTCAATATTTATTTTCAATATCCCAGTACTGGTTTAAATAAAATCCTATTGTCCATAGGCAAGTTTTCCATGGTATCCAACTATGAAATTAATCCCAAGAAGTCAATCATTTATCCAATTAACCCACTGGGACATAAGGAATTTTACTTTCCAACGACTAATGTTAAAGTGCAATATACCTTGAAGTATTTATGCATAAATTTTAGCCATACACAATCAGATATGTTCAATAATAATATAGGTAAAAGTGTGGTCAAATATAGTTGGTAACATTAGTAAGTGGGAAAAGCTTAAACTATCTACCTTATTAAAAGCTTCAGTTATAAAAATGAACATATTGTTTAAGATTTTATACCATCTGAATGCCATTTTCATGAGAATTCCAGTTACCTTCTTCAACAAGATGAAAGTTCAATTAGCAAAGTTCATATGGTACCCAAAAAGTGCAAGAATTAGCTATAATAAGCTAATACCCACAAAAGAAAAAGGAGGCTTAGGCCTTCCTGATTTTCAATTGTGCTATGAAATTGTTAATGCAAGTCACATCATGCATATAGCAAATCATGACCCAACAGGAAGTGAATGGTACCCATTATGGATTAAATTATGTCACCGTGATATTATAACTTATAAAGTTAATCCAAAAAGTATTCCCTTCTTAAAACAAGAAATTCTTAAGACAATAAAAATTCACCCAATCTTAATAAACAAATGAAATTTTCAAGAAGCTACTGATATCAATATATGTAAGACATAATTACACTTTTGCAACCAATACATAACAACCCAGATATAAAACTAGCAAACACTATGGTAAATCTAGACAAATGCCCTATAATAAAAAGTTATATAGTATGTGATTTTTACCAGTTAAAAAAAACTTCCAATGGAAAATATCATGAAACTACTTAAAGCTAGCAATAAATATAACCTGATAATTAAAGAAAACTTATACCTAGTAGGTACTATAACCAAATATATAAATGTAGTTGAGCAAGATGTCAAGTTAGCACAACAAGTTCTAAAACTGCTTATAAGTAGAAAGAAAATTATATCAAATATATATAAATGAATAGCAAATATTAAATATAAAAGTACTATTCTATTTTCAAAGTTTTGGGAAAGAAAGAATAACACCATAACAGTCAATCAAAAGGAATTAACTATTAGAAATACTATGAAACTGACAACATACAAAAAGTTAATATACACACAGATCCTGATCTTCAATAATGTTTACCATACACCTGACCACCTTAACAAATTCAACCCATCCAAGTCACCCTATTGCTCCTTCTGTCCTAACAAAGAGGCAGATATCCTACACATATTTTGGAGCTGCAAAGCAGTTTATAAACTATGGTGCTCACTTAGATTCCTTTTAGAGAAACCAGGGTATTCAAAATTCACGTTGTCATGGGAAACAGCTATACTGCTTATATTCAAATGCAATAATAATAATTTCTCTAAACACATTATAATAACACTATGCACCCTATTAAAAGCTTACATAGCAAAAAACTGGATAGACAGATCAAGACTAACCTGGTCAGAATACAAAAGCATGGCAATAAAACATATATTGGCCAAGAAGATTTATACAAAAAGTCTGAAGAACCAAACCTACTATCAAAGGTACTGCAAAGCATTAATTGATATTCTGTCATAAACAGTATGTTAAATACTAATTATATAAGGATAGCAAACACATCACTTTGTTGAGATTAGTAACCACAATAATTAAGGTGACATATTTGTATATATGTATATAAGGTTTAGTAGAGTAGATTATCATTATATAGGTTGATGTTATACCTCTAATATTGCTCGCAGTTGTAAAATAATGTACAAGAGAACTGTTATATGATAAAAGCTCTTGGACTAACTTATAATATAACCATATCCTCGTAGTAACACAAATGGTAACTCTACTTAATTTGAATGTTAATGAGAAAAGTGGGCAATAACTATTATTACATGCTTATGGTATGCACTCTGTAATGCCAGCTGTACCACATGTGTATGTCTTGTTATCTTTTTCTGCATATTTTGTGAACAAATATTTAATAAAAAGAAATTTGATTAAAAAAAACTTCTAAAACCATTTATACTCTTTTTACTTGTGTTCAGACTGCACCCTATTAGTATATTCTGACTCCGTAATCAACAAAGCTCAGAAAAATAATTAAAATTCTTAGAACATGGAAACAATGATCACTGATTCTCTACTATCTATTGACTTCAGAAAAATATTCACATTTAGACTGTAAGCCTCTATACCCATGGTGGTTGTGCTATGGTAGCATTGTTGCCTCACAGTAAGACACTGTCCGGTTCGATTCTCAGCAAGACCGTCTTTTGCGTGGAGACATGCGTGAATGGGTGTACCTTCGTTGAAGGTTGTGCATCAGGCCTGGCAAGCCGGTATGTAAAAATCAACTGCCAATCATTAGCGGACCAGAGTTCCGCTGTGGCAACCCCTAACCGGGAAAAGCCAAAAGACACAGACAGACTGTAAGCCTCTATATATTGCAACAATCAGCAGTAAGCAAATATAATATAAACACAACACATGCAAATAACAATGTATTAAATACAAAATAAGTAGAGCTTGGAGAAGTCCATATAAAGCACTCTATACTTCTCAAACACTTCAGTTAGCTATTTTGATTATGATGCACTCTAACAGTGCATTGTTTCAGTGCCTATCATAGTTTCAGGCCCACTGCATTAGACAAAGGGACTAAAGGCAGTGGTGTGTCCATATTCCGAAAAAACACTTTATCTCCAGACTAATTAGATAACATAATGACCTGGAATTCCTCCACATCCAACTTCTATTAACAACACCCCTTATCATATCATAGCTAAGTACTGGACATACTCTATGTCCCTCTTGGTCCATACATCCTACGCACCTTGTTTGGAGCTCCTGTGTATTAAGCTAGATGCCATTCTCCTGGTAGATTCAATAAGCTGGGAAATGTATACATCCTCAACAAGGTATGTTCAGAGATTTCTGGGCTTCATCAAAACAAAGTCCATGGATCATTTAGTCCACACCCCAACCAAGGTGATAAAAGTTTGTATTTGCATCTTCCCAATATAGGGACAGCTTTCCTGACCACCATATGTAACTTCCTCCCTAGTTAAATCAGACCACAAGTCAATCACATTCACCATAAGACTGAAGCCTGAAGCATCTTTCAATACCTTGGTATTCAGAAATTATGTGAAGACTAATTCACTAAAACTGAGTGATGATCTGGCTGAATTCAAAACCCACATCATCTTGATCACCCCACTGCTCACAAAAATGATCCCAAGTAAGCTCTAATTAAATAAGCCAAAGCCAGATATGAGGTAACTATAGCCACCCAATTGAAATATAACCATAAACCTTCTTTAATTATGTTCAAAGTGTCAGAACCCATGCTAAGTGCTGTTCATGGCTAATAGAGAATTATATTTCATACTCAGACCAAAAGGATATGGACAACCTATTAGTCAACAAATTTAGCTCAAACTTCAGTTCCCTTCCTCCATTTTTTGTTCAAATCACATACCCACACATACACTCCCACTCAAATCTCCCAAGAGCAAATTATCAAGTCAAGAACACTACATCTTTAGGTACAGATAACATACCAGGCTGCCTACTGGTGAAGCAGAAACATGACTTGTCTGATCCCCTACAGAAGCTATTCAATATTTAGCATCAAAACAGCTACATGCCAAATGAATGAAGGACAGCATCAGCTATTGCCTTGCACAAAGGTGGGGTTTTAACAGACCTGGATAATTATAGACCTATAAGCATGACCAGTCTCACCTATAAGGCGATAGAAAGGATCATTATGGAATTAAATTATAAGGATGTTGGTAACCTACAGACTCTTGACTCAACCCTGTTCAGATTTATCAAGGACAGGTCCTGCCTACTTAACCTGATTGACTCCTTCACAACATTTACTGGAGCAATGGATGAGAGCAAAGCAGTTATCTAGGCTTTACTAAGGCATTCAACATCTTTCCATACTCAAGTATCATAGATGAACTCCCACATTTAAATGGCAATCCCTGTGTAAGTCATTGGAAAGCAAATTGGCTCACAAAGAGAATTCAGGAAGTTAGAGTGGGTGGTTGTACCTTCTTCAAAAGACCTGTCACTAGCGGTATACCCCTGGGTTCAGTCATTGGGTCACTACTCTTTGGCATTTGCTTCTCAGAGGGCAAACTAATGATAAGGATTTGTGACTGACCAAGTTTGCAGATGACTGCAAACTTGGTGACATCATTAAGTCTCCATAGCAAACCAAAATCCTCCAAGAGTGCCTGTCCAAAACAATAGATGGTGTCAAAACTATGGCTTGAAACTAAATGAAAATAAGTAATTAATCATATCCTTCAGCAAGCATGACTCCCCCTGTAACTATCACACTGACAATACTCACCTGAAAGATGAACTTGTAGTTAGGGGTCTGGGAACCTATATCAGCAATGAACTCTCCTTTGATCACCACATATCCACTGTTGTAAGGAAGTCCTTTTTCATTGCATAACTTTCACCTAAAGGTATTATGTCCAGATATGGGGATGTAATTTTTCCACTGTAATGGACACTCAGTAGGATGATCATTGAGTATATTGCCCTTTCAGTATGTACCTGTCCAAATATTTGTCACAGCTGGAATGCCCACAATGCTTTTTCACTAAAACATCAAGAGTCTAAAATCATAAAAAACTATGAAAATCATCTCAAAACCTTGTTTCTCTTCTGAGGATCATACTGACTTCTGAGAAGTGACCTCTGCCTCTGTTAGAAGACCTATGTCCAATGGTATCATAAACACTCTCTCAAGAGATTTCAATATCTTTTGCAAAATAAAAAGGACACTTCAGAGGGATAGGTTTCTATCTTAGATAATACTATTTCTATGGAACTGTCTTCCACTACACAAAAAGCAGACTTCCTCTCTTACTCTATTCAAATGTAATTTGGATGACTGGATGGGTAAACCACAATTTGAACCCTGTTTAGCACCCCTGCCTTTCATGGACAGGAGTGATTTGTAGATGTCCCGACATATCCATGTTTGGCCAATCTTTTGGTTATTTCTATGCAAAATATAATATAAAGGCTAAGGCGTCTTAAAATCCACACATATTATTAGCCTATTAAGTGCCTATAAACCTATGAACCTATGAGACCAATTCACTCTGCATTCATCATTTGCTTTACCTTGCATTAAATCCACTTTTCCTAGTAATTTGTCACTTGTCTGATCATTTCTGATATCACAAACATTTCTGTCTCGAAATAATGAATAATGCAGTTCTTCAAGTTCAACGTCTTTGATTTAAGCCCTTTTTTCAGTAACATAAGCCTCAACTGACTTAAAAGGAATCTGTGCCATTGTAACAAACACACAAATACATTTCAGATACTTCCAATAAGTATAAAACATTTCTGTAATTACTATGCTATACACTTTTATTCTCTTCTTCTCTCTTCGAAGTGTAATGCAGTATAAACTTACTAGGTTTATTCTCACATGCCATGAAGAAATACAGCACATTGTACTTTTTCTGGCTTCATGGATATTCAACATAGCATAAGGAATAAATTGAATTTCTTGATCCACCGTTTCCACTTCTCATACATATTAGACAACAAGGGTGAGGATTCCAGGTTGCTGCAGGTAAACCATTTCTCAAGTTAAAGATGAGGCCATTTATTTTGTGTTACTTCTGACACTATGTAACACTCAAATATCTAGAAGGGGAAATTAAGTAACATCTAGATAGCAGAATAAAGACAAGGCTGCCATATATTAGTACTAAGCTAACTGCCCTTGCGAGAGCATTTTAAGTATAACTAGTACTTTGAACTATAACACAGGCTAGAGGTACCAATATGAAGCTACCTACCTTAACTTCTGCAGAAGCCCATGTAGAAGGCAAATGAACAAACTGCATATGCATGGATGGTGCTAAAGGCAAGTAGAGTAGGTGTAAAGGTGTTTCAAAGGTAGACTGCAGAAAGCAGCATAAAGTAGCACTCTGAGAATAGAAATATGAACAATAGATTGCCACAGGGATTCTTGTCAGGACTGTTTTTCTTTAAGGTGCTTTTCTCAGACATGAAAACAGGTTTCAAAAATGAGATCTTTCCTCTGCATACCAAAATTGCAGTAGTACTTAAGTATGGAATGTCAAATATGGGAAGCTGACTGAAAAGATTAATGGACTTGTAGAAAGGTGGCATCTAAAGGTTGATGCAAGTAAAATAAGTTGCACTTTGTCACAACAATCTGTGAAAAGACTACAGGATGGGAAAAGCAGCTTTCACAGCCAAGAAAATAAACAATGATAATCACAAGGTATAGACAATAACAGCAGAAGCCATAGTCAACAGAAAGCAGGGGTACAAACTCAGGTAAATAGTCTCTGGAGTAGTGAATTTATCATACCACAGTTGGAATAAGTCATACAGCTCTGGAAATTGTATACTGACATGGGAATAATACTATCAAAAAGGTTTAGAGAAAGACAGGAGGGACAACAAGTTAGATGGAGGGAAAATATAATTTAAAAGTCTGGGACAGTGTGAACTATAATGAGTGAGAAGGAACAGCAGTTATAATATAGGTTCACTCGAATGATGGGTAGATATTATTATGATATAGAGAAATATATAGAGAAATATTGCCAGCCCAGCTATCTGCAATTTTCTAAATAATTCTATGTCATTTGTGAACACTGATATGATTTATACTGAACTATATGTTATGTACTGAGCTAAAATGCAACCACAGCATAGCCTGCTGACTTAGAACAGAAATGTATATAAACTATATACATGTGCAAATGTATGTTTTGATAGTAGAAACTGGAACATGCAGAGTTAACTTGCAAAATGTCAAGAAAATAAGTTGAAATTACGATTGTGTTATAAAAGTTAGTTTCAATGCAGCAAGGAGACAGGATGTCTAGAACTAGTGTGCCTTCTGCATTGTTTTGTAAATGTTTTATTGTTTTATGTCTTCTAGCAACTGCAAACATATGAAAGGTATGTATTTTTCACACAGAGATGTTAACTTCTGTTAGTTTCTGACAAAATGCTGTTTTGGCTGGGAACTGAAGTCAGGTGACAAAAAGTGATGTCATCCAAGCTAACCCAGCAGTAATATTTGATATTAATTGAAGAACTCTCTCAAAGAGAGACTAGGCATTTTGTATTTTGTCTTGGACCTAGCAAGAACATCCACTCATCATCACAGGCATCTGCACTTGCCTTGCTGTAAGTAAGATTCAGGGCATAGTACAGTGGTCACTGAAGGTGTTTGTACTCTCAGTCATCCCTGCAGTAAACATTCAGAGTTTCATATTACAATTGTTTTATTTTTTTGTTAGCTTGGTTAGTCAAGGAAAGCAGGCAAGCATGTCAGCAGAGGAGTATAGCAAGCTGACAAAGATCCAGTTGGCTTAGATGTGCCAGGATAAAGGTCTGGTACATGCCAACCTGACTAAGGCAGAACTGATTGTAGCTTTGGGCACAGCTGCATTGCAGACAAGCAATCAGGAGGACAACCAGGCTGGCCTAGGGGATGTACAACTCTCAGATAATGGACAGCTCAACCTTTCCATACAGGACTTAAAAATCCATCTAGAGTTAAAGAGACTTGAGCTGGAGGGCAAGTGTTTGTAAATAGAAGCAGCACAGAGACTGAGACATCTAGAGGCTTAAGAAAATGAGAAACTGCAATGTCTGGAGGCTGGGTAAAATGAGAAACTGAGCTGTCTGAAGCATGAGGAAAATATGAAACTGTGATGGCTGGAAGCTGAGGAGAATAAGAAGCAGAGGCAACATGAAAAGGAGATGCTGACTCCTCACTAGAGTCATGGAGGTAATGGGGAAGGGAGTAACCTAACCCCAGAAGCAACAAAGGTCAGTACATTTCTTCCACAATTTGCAGAGGGGGATAATTTTGATAGTTTAATTCATATTTTTGAAAGGATATGTAAACAGTATAAGGTTGACTAAGAGCTCTGGGTATGGTTCCTGACCTCCTTACTCCAAAGCTGTAACTGCTGTTTCTAAGTTGTCTGATACAGATTGCTTAAATTATATTGTAAAAAAACTATTTTAGAATGCTTTAAGTTAACACCTGAAGCTTATTGGAAAAAGTTTCATGAGCATAGACTCAAGGCAGATGAAAGTGTGTGTGAATATATTGCTGAACTTAGCACTTATTTTCATAGATGGGTGAGTGGATGTCAGGTCACTACTTTTGAAGGGCTGGCAGACCTTTTGGTGAGGGAACAAGCCCTTAGCCCTTTTCCTGAGGACGTGACGATCTGGTTATCTGATAGACAATATGCAGTACTGCAGATGAGTTGGGGAAGAAGGGAGACGTATACCTAGCAAGCAGGGCATCACTGCACAGGAAAGGGACACTCAGTGCTGCTCATGGGTCTAAGGGAACCCATGGTGGGCAGCCAAGACTGCCCAACAGAGTCTGCTAGTAGCAGGGGAGGCCATTAGTCCAGGCACATGTCTAGGACCAAGGGTTAAATATTTTAAATGCAACCAGTGGGGCCATGTAGCATATAGGTGTCCATGGAGGCAAGGAGAGGAACAAAAGGTGGGAGAGCCAGTACATGGGAATGACAAAAATGCCAGCAGTAAGTTGTCTCGAGACAACAAGAGTACCAAAAGTTCACAAGAGGTTATATCCTATCTTAGTAGATGGAAGAGAGGTTACTGCTAAGAGAGAGACACAGCCTCAGACCTAACAATTGTGAAGCTTGCAATGGTTAAAGAAGAGCACTACTTTCTTGGGCAGTCTACTCCAGTGAGAGCTTTGGAAGGGACCCCATTCCAAATGCCTTTGGCTAGGATTCACCTTGACTGGGAGGATGGAAAAGCAAGCCAGCAGTAGGTGTTTTGTGGATATCCCTGCAGATGTCCTGCTAGGGAATGAGTTTGATAATGCAGTACTCTGTGTACATGCAGTTACACGCAGTCAGGCTTGGAGACAAGCATGTGGGTCTGGTAGCCTAAGGAAGACTCAGACAAACCACATACTTATAGCCAGGACTGGTGAGGTGGTTACTTCAGGCAGGAAGCTACCCTGTAGCAAAGAGACTGAAGGTGAGCCACAGCTGCTTCTGGGTAGTGATATTCCCTTGGACAGAGTGACTGCAAGGACAGAGGTGAGTAGTAGTACCCAGGCTAACAGTGAGGCACCACTGTCAGAGGATACCAGACTTCCTGTGGAAAGGGAGCTGGGAAGGGTTACAAAGACAGAGCTGAGACAAGCTCAGCTCACAGACCCTACATTACAAGGCCTGAGCGAGGTAGCTAGTGAGGCACCTAATTCTCAAGGGAAGGGGAAATCTGTATATTGGAACAAAGGGTTACTGTATAGAGAGTGGACCCCTGAGGGAGGGCTAGAGGGTGAGAGAATACAGCAGTTGGAAGTGCCAAGAGCTTACCATCTGGCACTTCTGGCCGTAGCCCATGATATTCCTTTTGCAGGTCATCTGGGAATAAAACATACAAAGAGACGTGTTATGCAGAACTTTTATTGGCCCGGGATTCCCAGAGATGTAACAGGGTGCTGCAGGACCTGTGAGCAGTGCCAAAGGTAGGCAAGGCAGAATGCAAGGATAAAGCTCATTTGATGCCTTTGCCTGTGATTGAAAAGCCATTTCAGAGGGTAGCTATGGATATTGTGGAGCCTCTGAGTACTCCAAGTTCCACAGGGAAAAAGTATATAGGTTCATAGGTTCATAGGTAGGTACTAGGTTATCAGCCCAAGGGCCTAAGTAAGCCTAGCCAACAAGATTCCCTGGCTTATGCCACCCTAGAAAGTTAATTTCCTATGCCTCTGTTGAGCAGAGCCACAGAAGTGATCCCTGGGGTGTATTTCTTATTTTCCATCTACTCATTAAGATTTTTCTTGCAGAGTGCTAATGAGGAACTTTGCTTGACATAGATGGGTAGCTTGTTCCAGAGTATAGGAAGTCTCTGGGACAGGAATCTATCCCTCCAGCATGTCCTGTTTATTGTGGTGACAAGGTTTAGGTCCCTAGAGTGTGTAGCTCAGAGGGATTGGGATTTCTTTAGGTGTAGCATGTCCAACAGCTCTGGGTTTAACATAGCTTTATATGTTAGGCAGATATCTCCTCAGAGCAGGCAATATGCTACAGAGTAAAGCTGGAGTTTTTTGAGACGGTCAGTGTAGGGCATCTGTTTGAGGCCAGTAATCCTCTTTGTGAGGTACTTCTGTGGCCTTTCCAGCTGTTGCAGATGTCTTGTGAGGTACATTCCAAAAGAGGCGTTGTACTCTAAATTGGGTCTAATGAGTGCCGAATAGAGGGGAACAATGACCTCTTTTTTGCTGGATGAGAACCCTTTTGTGATGAGGTGTGCCACATAGAAGGATTTCTTGACTACTGTGGTGATGTGATTATCAAAGGAGAGTCTACTGTCCACCTGGGTCCCAAGGTTTCTTATCACACATTTGGCATTAAGTAGACTGCCGTTTATGTGGTAGTTCATGGGTACAGAGTTTTTACCAAAGGGGATGACAATGCACTTTTTGGCATTGAGCTTCAAGCCATGCCTCTGACACCAGGCATCTGTCTCATTGAGGCCCTTCTGTAGGATGTCCACATCGTGAGGCCCTTCTGTAGGATGTCCACATAATTTGGGGACTAGACTATGACTCCTAGTTTGCAGCCATCTGTGAACTTCATTAGCCAGAGGCCTTCTGTGTTAGCCTGTACTTCAGAGAAGTGGACACCAAACAGGAGAGGTCCCAGGACTGAACCTTGTGGTACTCTTCTTATCACTGGTTTGAAGTCAGATTTGGAGTCTGCAACTTTTACAGTGTGGGTTCCGTCAGTGAGACAGTTGGCAACCCATCTTGTGACATAGGGATTTATACCTAGTTTAGTGAGTTTAGCTATAATTCCAAAATGGGGGATGGTGTTGAATGCCTTGGCGAGGTCAAGATAGGCTGTGTGAACCACCTTACCCTCATCTATGGCTTTGGTGACTGCCTCAAAGAAGTTGATCAGGGTTCAAAAGGCATGATCTGCCTTTCACAAACTCAAACTGGGTGAGGTCCAGAGTTTGGAGGTTACCAATGTCTTTGTTTATGAGTTCCATGATGATACGTTCCATGGCCTTGCAGACCAGGCTCGGCAGGCAAACAGGGCGATAGTTCCCAGGATCAGTGGTGACTTCCCCTTTGTGGAGTGGGATAACTGTTGCTGTGCACCATTCAGTGGGCACAAAGCCTGATATGAGACTATGATTGAACATGGTGCTTAGGTGGGGAGCCAGTTCATTCTGAAGTTCATGTAAAATGCAGCCTGGGATGTTTTCAGGTCCCATGGATGCTGTGATTTTGGTTTTAGAAAGTGCAGCTGCATATCCTAGTGGTAGTAGATTATGCTACCAGATACCCTGAAGTGATGGCTATGTCCTCCATTGAGACGGAAAAGGTGGCAAATGCATGATTTTCTGCAGGGTAGGTTTCCCAAAAGAAATACTGAGTGACAGAGGTGCTAATTTCATGTCAGGCTTGCTGGCTTGTCTGTGGAAGCACTGTGGGGTGAAGCACCTAAAGACCACCCCTACTATCACCAGACTAATGGTCTTGTTGAGAGGTTAAACTCTACACTCAAGACAATGCTATGGGCATTTGCAGACCAGTTTAAGAGGGAGTGGGACAAATATTTGCCACATCTGCTGTTTGCTTACAGGGAGGTGCCCCAGGAATCCACAGGTTTTTCACCCTTTGAGTTGTTGTAAGGGCATAGGGTGAGGGGGACCTCTAGATTTAATTCAAGATGAGTGGGAGGATGAGTGTGAATCTTACAAGGAGTCTGTTGTGGCATATATCCTAAACCTCAGGACAAGGCTCAGGGAAATCATGGGCTTCATCCAGGAAAACCTAGCAGAAGCCCAACAGCAGAAAAAGGTCTGGTATGACACAAATGCTTGAGCTAGAGAGTATGCTGTAGGGCAGCAGGTGATGGTTCTCATTCCTGTCAGACACAGCAAGCTGCAAGCAGCCTGGGAAGGACCCTACAAGGTAGTAAGGAAGGTCAATGATGTTAACTACATGGTAGAACTGCTAGGCAGGAGGCAAGAGCACAAACTGTACCATGTTACCATGATGAAACATTACCATGATAGGCAGGCCCTTGTGCTGAGTATTTGCAGTGATGGTAGGAGGAGTCTGAGGGGGATCTGGTGACTGATCTCCTCAGTGAGGCTCAAACTGACACCTCAGTAGAAGGGGTAGCAATGTCCCAGCAGCTATTCCCCACCCAGGTTCGAGAAATCCAAGCAATGTTACATGAGTTTGGGGGTATGTTCACTGGGAAACCAGGGTGCACCCACCTGGTGCAGTACCATGTGGATAGAGGACCCCAAAGGCCTGTTAAGCAGGCCCGTTATAGGGTGCCTGAGATAGTCAAACAGACTGTGAGGAAGAAGTTACAGGAAATGTTGGAACTAGGGGTAATTCAGAAGTCCAGCAGTCCCTGGGCCTCCCCAGTGGTGCTGGTACCAAAGAAGGATGACAGCACCAGGCTCTGTGTGGACTACAGGAAATTAAATAGTCACACAGAGTAACATGCTTACCCCATGCCTAGGACAGATGAAGCCCAAGAGCAGCTGGGTGGGGCTAAGTATCTTACTACTATTGATCTTACCAAGGGTTACTGGCAAGTGCCTTGACTCCCAGTGCTAGAGAGAGGTCAGCCTTTGTGACTTCTTTTGGCTTGTATGAGTCCATAAAGATGCCCTTTGGACTGAAAAATGCCCCAGTGACTTTCCAGAGGCTGGTAGATCATATCCTAGCAGAAGCAGGAGATTTTGTCAATACTTACCTAGATGATATTGCCATCTACAGCCATTCCTGGCAAGAGCACCTTTAGCATGTCAGGGTGGTGCTGGGCAGGCTACAGAAGGCAGGGTTGACCATTAAGCCCTGCAAATGTCAGGTTGGTATGGCAGAGGTCTCCTACCTGGGACACAAAGTGGGGAGTGATAAGATCAGACCAGAACCTGCCAAAGTGGAAGCCATTCAGGCATGGCCTGCCCTTGTTACCAAATAGCAGGTGAGGACGTTCTTAGGGACAGTGGAGTACTACAGAAAGTTTGTCCCCAATTATAGTACTATAACTGCTCCCCTCACAGACCTGACAAGGGAAAACAAGCCAGATAAGGTAGTGTGGAGCCCAGCATGTCAGCAGGCATTCCAGAAGCTTAAAGGAGCTTTGAGAGGACCCCCTGTGTTAGCTAGTCCAAATTACAGCAATAGTTTGTTTTGCAGGTGGATGCTTCAAACCATAGGGTGAGGGATGTACTTAGCCAGGTTTCCTCAGAGGGAGAAGAGCACCCAGTGGTATATCTCAGTCATAGTCTCCAACCCAGGGAGGAATGCCATGCAGCTGTAGAAAAGGAATTCCTAGCCATAGTGTGAGCACTGCAGGAACTTCAGCCTTATCTGTATGGAAGGAAATTCACTGCAGTTACAGACCACAATCCCTTAACATGGCTACATACAGCCAGACAGCAAAATGCCAAGTTACTAAGGTGGAGCCTAGGGTTGCAAGCAGATGATATGACAGTGCAGCACTGCAGTGGGGTTAGCAATGCTAATGCAGATGGGGTCTCAAGACAGGGAATGGGGTAAGATATTCCCAGATAGTCTCAACCCTTTCAAGCAACGTTTCTCAAGGGTCACTTGAAAAACTAGCTTGAGTTTTTTGGGGGAAGAAATGTGATATAGGGAAATATCATACCTCTCAATCTGGAAACATCAAAAGTCTGGACAAAGGCCCATTAAAAATAGGTCAGATCTATAAGCTATACATAATTATGTAAACACTCCAGTGGAATTGTGGGATACCAACTTTTAAAAGCAAACTGAAGAACAAATAACTAAAATATGATCATGAAACACAAAATAAGAAGAACAGCAATATTGTTTATTTATATTAATATTTGAACTTGTGCAAAACTAAAATACAATATTCTTTTATAAAAATAACATTAACTGGGTGTGGGTGCACCTCATTGGGATAACTGACAGCCAATGAGTACTATAAATTTCCATTGGTCAAACCTATATTTTTATTTTGCGTTAATCATAATGAG
>NC_056725.1:1786757814-1786790314 GCF_019279795.1 Protopterus annectens | reverse complement strand
TGTTGCTGATATTTGTGAGACATATTTAAGCTCTTAGAGTACTTGCATATATGTTTGGTGACACTGTACATGCTACTCCTAAATAGCATTGCAAGTCTTGGTCAGACTACCATTTGGATTAATAGTAACATTACACAGTGGGATTGGACATCCTTTGTTAAGGATCTTAAGTTGCTAGGTTGGTAGTAGTGCAAACTACCTTATAGTCTGGGCAGAAAGGGGCATAGCTAGTAAACCTGTGCCAGCTTTTGCCAGGAGTGTGTGTGTGTGCATTTGTATATAAATCATACCTAAAAAAGTGTGTGTGTGTGTGTGTGTGTGTGTGTGTGTGTGTGTGTGTCAGCTACTGGGGCAGAGACACAAAACACTGGTTGGACAGAGAGGGTGCTGGAGGTTTTGGCTTGACCCCTCAGCTGAGATCTTAACCTTATAACTGTGCCAGTTGGAAAGTCTTTTTGGGGATCTGGAGAAAGTGGGAGAAACCAGCCCCAGACTGACTGATCTCTCTGTGCTCTTAAGGGGAAATTGCACTTTGCTGTGTGTGTACTTGTCATACTCCTATTGTTTACATCCCCTACTGTTTCCAGTGGTGAGGATTGAGGCTCTTGGATTACTGGGCCAATATAGGGGTGTCACAATTATCATAGAAAAGAACTGAAGCATACCTTTCAACTGTCCAGATTTTCACAGAATGTCCAGATTTTGCCTCATATTTTTGGTTTGTCCCAGATAAAATGTGTGCTTTTCTGGAAAATCACTAAGTATTGAAGTCATTAGATAATAATGTCATTTAAGTTTCAGACTTCATTTCTTTCAGAAAATGCATGCTAATGCAAACCATGTTATTCTAACAACTTTCTAAGTTTATAAGAGCAGTATTTAAAATCTGTCCATATTTTTGAGCCATTTTCCCCCTATTATTTTAGTCTTTGTCCAGATTTCTCTTGGTAAGAGGTTGAGTAGTATGAGCTGAAGATAAAACAAAGAGGGAACATAAGTATTTATCAAGCACAAAGAGGAGGAGCTGGTTTGATTCTTTTTTTTTATTTTTAACAAGAAACATTTATTACATAATCACTTATGACATAGGCAATCATACACTTATATAAATGAAAACAAACCATATTGGCATACTTTCAGTTGTAAACATTATTCATCACATATAATCTTTTATACAGTCATTTTCAATTAAACATTATGTAGCTCATTCAATTCCTGCCTTTCACTTAAACCTGTCTCCTACAAAACATTGTTCTGCATGTATTGTTTCCACAACTCCTATTTTTTTATGTAATTTACTCCTACAATTTTCTAAAGATCTCACTTCCAGTTTTTTATCTCTGTTATAATATTCAAATATTTAAATTCTGATTTCCATTTTCTAGTCACTGCTTTTTTGGTAGCCACCAGAATTAAACTTAGCAAGACCTTACTAGGTCACTTCCGATTCTGTATCACAGCTCAAAAAAATAATTTCTAAGTTACACCAATTTTCTCACCAGCATTTCTGACAGAGTAGCCTGTACAGAATTTTTTAAAATCTACCAACTCATTACACTCCCAAAAAATATGTTCCCAGTTGTCTCTTTCTTCCCCACCATACCTTCAACATTTGCAGTCTATCTGGGGAAAATTTTGTGGAGTCTGTTTGGGGTATAAAAATACCAATACAAACACTTCCAAAAAGTTCTAAATCACGTAGACTGTGTTGCATATTTGGGAGCCGTTTATGAATTGATTATCCATACTCTCTTCCCAGTCCTTTCTAATCTCTTCTAATTGATTACTATAGTTATCATGCAATATTGCATATGCTCTACTAATTATCCCTTTTTAACAGCAGGTTCTGTTCTAGACTCTACTAAAAACTCTCCTGGTGCAGGTCTTTCATGTAAAATCCCCCTATTCCTTTCTATTTGCCTATACTCTGATATAATTCTTAACATATTAAAAAGCAGTCAATTTTGGTGTCTTCTGCATAACCAGGTACCAGGTATGCTCTTCTCTGCTACTTCTATGATCTCTCAATGGAATCATATTAACCTTGAGCAACAACAACAAAGCCTAGTATGGTGCCCTGTGATACTCCACATTCTAAAAGATTATATGAAGATGAATAAACTCCATCATAACATTTCTGGAAATTGTTAGAGAGATTATAGAATATACTCCAAGATCATAGAGAAGAGACCACAGCATTAATGTGGCCACTCATTCAATAGGCCATGATTAATGGTGTTGAATGTTGCCAAGTGATCCAGGAGGACCAATGCTCAATACTATTTTTGCTCTTTGGTCATAAGAAGATCACTGACTGCACTACTAAGGGCTAGCTTGTTGCTAAGGTGAATGGGAAACCCAGGTTGAAAAGAGTCAATGACCCCATTAACTACAAAGTGAGTCTGATGCTCCTTAAAGGCAACCACCTTAATAACCTTATCTAGAAATGCAAAGAAAGAGATTAGATGGTAGATGCAAAAATCATTAGGATGAAGAATTGACTTCTTGAGAATAGGGATGACAAAGGTCTCTTTCAAAGCAGAGAAAAAAGACCTGGTCTTTTTGACATAACCAATATGTGAAAAATTAGTGGCCCCAGAACATCAGGATTCATTATAAGGAGCCTTGATGGTCAAAGATCCAGTCCATGGTTTCTTGAATACATATTAAATATAAGCAGTTATGAACTCATCATAATCAGGAATGTTGAACACCAACCAAGGAGCTGTAACTGGACAGGCTGGCATAAAGGCAGTGACAATCGGGTCCAGTGGTGGAAAAATTGGTCTGATGGCAACAACATTATAAGAGAACAAACAAACAATAGATTTACAATCTAATGCTAATAATGTCCCCTGAGGCCATTTGACAGCTTGTGCAATTCAACTCATCGACTACACAGAAGTGCATGTTCTGTTAACATGATGCCACAGATATCATTCTGTACATAAAAGCTATTTTCTTAAGATGCTGTCTGCATGACAAGTGGTATAATGTTCTTCTAAATCAAGATTGTCATTCAAGAGCATTACCTAATGACAGTGAGTCCAGCCTGTTCCCTTTTTGTTATAGGAGTGCAATTTATCTTTTTATAGCCACAGCAGCACATATTATACTGCTAGACAGATCTGAATACTATACAGTTGTGTGTATGATTTTATTAGAATGTGACAGGTGCTCCCTTTTAGTGAGCTGTAGTGAAACACTACAAGACTGAAATGGAAGTAGGGATTGTTAAGGAATATTTTAGCCCAACTTTTTATGAATTTTCAAAATAATAAAATATTTATTTATTATAGTACTTGTTACTCTTATAAATCTTGAGTTATGGGAATAATATTCCATCCAGGCAGAGTCTGGGCATTTTATTCTTATTACTGCATAACGAATTGCACTGGCAGGGATAAAACAGTTTCAGAGGTGCAGGGTGTGGCTGGCTGATTTGAAAATGCCATGTAACACAACAGTCACATACAAGAAGCATGCTTCCCAAGCAACTGGATGCTAAAGCTTAAAGTAAGAGATGGTGTGTCTCTCAACAATTCATCCATAAACTCAGAAAGTAAATAAGGTCTTAGCTCACAATGAAGTTGATTTAGAATGGAACTCAAGGAATTTTCTAATTTTGTTATATCTCAGTATGTCCATCTGTATGAGGAGTGAGACATTACAGTGTGAAAAAAAAACTGCTGCATTATTCTCCCCTGTAATAGTGTATTCTAATTTTGTTCATTATTTTAACATAACAGTGTGTACGAGGGTTATATCCCACTCTGGCAACGCATGCTACAAGTTGACACTGACTAGGGGAACGCCTACTGTTTGACTACAGTTTCTATATGCTCACCATATGGTTTACTCAGTAAACTAAAGGAAGTACAGTCTGAGCAGCTGTAGTAACTCATTCTCTCTTGTCTCAGGGAACTGATTTGATGATATATTTAGTACCATATGAAGATGCACCCATTTAAGCAGTATCACTTTTGCTTTTTCTGTGTGTAACCATCACAAAGTTTTACTTTCTCAAGCCAAATAAAAAAGATTACACCCTGGCTAACAGTTATTCCAGGGGACACAAAACACTCCTTGGCATGGATATGGCTGAATGTTATCACTCGACAGTCATGTTTGCTAAAGGAATAGTGAGAAGTCTCACTGATAAAATACTTGTCAGCACAAGTCATTGCAACTCTTCTAATACCCTTTCTAATTTCAGCAAAACAGAAAGCTGCAGGAATGACATACCATTACTAACATATGCATACTTATACTAAACTCAGTTAGATACTCCACACCAAAAGTGACATCAACTGGTCTGATGTTAGTAAACAGAGCAATGCATTTCAGCAAATAAATGCAGTCATTTGCAGGACTCTAATGTTTTTCATTAGAATCTGGCAAGCTATGAATTTAGATACAAATGTGCCACATTAGGACAGGGGATAAGCTATTCTTCAATTGTTGTACATAGATGGTATGATTAGTTCTAATCACTATTTATTTGTGGACTACCTCTAAATTTAATCCATGTTAAATTTGAAAATGTCACTACATCTTTATGCAGTATTACTATAGGTTTGGCATTTTTGTTGAACTAGTGTAACCCAGATGCATACAGAGTCACCACATTTGCACAGTTAGCTCACTGTAGACACTGTTAGATAAATTATAATGTCTTCAATAACAGTAATGCACTGGCTTCTTGAGTACCTTTTTTATTTGCTAATCATGAAGACTTGCCAAGCATAGATGTCTCGTTTTTTAAGAGTGACTTGAGATCACTGTCTGGTTAAGTGACCTGCTTAAAGTACAGAGAATGCAAATGGAGATGTGTACACACATAGCAAACATGGCCTTTCTGAACCTCTACTTAACCACTTTAATCTATGCTTCTATATTGGCTATATTAATTAAGCCTGGAAAACAACCATTGCAATGCCATTGCATAACTTCACATGTAAAGCTATGGAGTGCATTATCTCAGACTTCATTAATCATGCTATTGAAAATCTCTTATTCCTGGACCCTCATCAAGTCAGCTTTATAAAAAGGAGGTCTTGCCACTTTTATCTCATTGAAAAAGTAACAGAAGCCATGGATAGTAGCTATGCAGTGCATACATCATCTCTATACCTGACCAAGTCCTTTCATACTATTCCCCGTGCAGGCATTATTGACAAGCTTGTGGATCTGAATTACTGTACTTTGGACAGCTAACTGGTTGTCTGGGAAAACCCATGGAGCAAGAATCAGAGATATCACTTCTGAAAGCAAAAACATTAGTAGTTGTGTACCACATAGCTTAGTTAGAGGTCTCTCCTATCTGGTATCTATTTTTCAGACCTTCAGGCCAACACTTCTGGACTATGGTTAACTAAGTTTGCAGAAAACAGTAAATTGTGTGCTGTTATTCATTCTTCAACAGACTTACAATGACTTCAGCATGGGCTAGACCATGTTAACCATTGGTGCATGGACAAAGGTCTCAAATTTAATGTAAAGAATATAGCATAGTTCATTTTGGCAAACAAAACAGTTTTATTTATCATATATGTGATGCACCCTTCCAATCAGACACTTTATATAAGGGATCAAGGCACTCTTGTTGATAATTCATTATCATTTGACCATCATGTCTCTACAGTAGTTCAGAAAAAGCCTTTCATCTGGCTCATCTAATTTCCAAATGTATATCCATTAGCAAAGAAGATTTAATTCCCCTTTACACATATATATTGGACCCATTATTGAATATAATGCACCTATGGTCATGTATTTCTCTAAACATATCACACAACTTTGAAAGACCTCAGAGAATCATAACTAAAAAGATCATTGGACTCAAAAATCTTAGTTATCAATAGAGATTTGCATCTGTTTCTCTGTACCCAATCTCTTACAGACTCCTCCCTGGACATCTGTTTTTAGCCTTTCAAGCCATGAAAGATCCAGCCCTATTTGACCTCCTATTCATCTTACAGAATTAATGATACCGCAAATACTTGGTTAAAGGAGCTAAATCTTCATCAGCTGATAAGTAAGATGCATTGTCATGATAGATTTATATCCCAATGTAACCCTCATATCTAGAAAAAAAACTTCCATTACAGGCCAAGCAGAGTAGCCCTCTTGCCACCTTCAAGGTAAGACAAGATTATTAGATGGTCAGCCTCACATTCTATACTTGTCTATCTTGTCTTGCCCTGGCTGCGGCTAGAGAGAACTTCTTAATAGGGTATTTTTTGGCTAGGCTTGCATTGGTTTGCAGATTGATTGCCCAATACTTACTTATGAACGTATATATAGAAACATGTATAATGATATGGATCTCCTACAGATGCTTAAGTACTATTATCATGTGATGGCCTGCTCGCTGCCTCTTGTTAAAAATGACAGGTGTTTATCTTCCCATTTGCACAATCCCACTACACACATGCATAACCTAATCAGAACTATAACTCTAGCCCTTAAAGTCCCACTCTTTCCCTAAATTTATTACCAAACAGCACTTCCTAATCTTAATGCTAAAATTTGTAATCACTTACTAAATCTAATCCCAAGACCTGCTCACTAAACTTAAACTCCACCCTCTCCTTAAGCTTTATAGCAAACCCCACTTCCTAACCTTAACCACAAAACTTCTAGTCTCTCCCTAAATCTAATACTTGACCCTGCTCACTAAACATAAACCTCCAGTCACTTCTTAAACTTAAAACTGTCATTTGATCCTTAACCCTAAGCACAAACTCCAGTCCTGAAACCTAAACAAAACCTTCCAGTCACACCCAAACCTAGCTTCTAAACTCCCATTCGTTACCACTCACGTAGCATGGCTGCCACTCTTACCTTGTCTAAGTGTCCAAGCAACAGCCCCACCTACCTTGTATGAACTCCACTAAAGTTCAAGCAGCAGCTTGTTGAGTTGCCACACACAGGCAGAGCAACTGTGGTCAGCTATCAATTAGCACTCAAGCACTTAAAGAAGACCCAATTATTTTTTATACTAGCAACGGACACTAATAAATGGATGTGCTAATTATTA
The DNA here is from genome assembly GCF_019279795.1 of Protopterus annectens. Lineage (NCBI taxonomy): Eukaryota > Metazoa > Chordata > Ceratodontiformes > Protopteridae > Protopterus > Protopterus annectens. Next base: position 1,786,783,272 of record NC_056725.1, on the reverse strand, counting down.
GTGAGCAATTTTTATTGATATTCCCTCTATGCATGTCATTGAGCACTTATCAGCAGTACTAAGTGTGCCATCAACCATTAAAACAGAATAAACAATCAACACAACTCAGCCACATGAAGTTACAGCGAAAAGAAAATGAAACTTCACGTACAATACTGTATGAATACAAAATGCTTTATTAAAAAACACTGTACTACTGTAAGTAAATCCCTTTTAAATCAAATTTAATAAAACAAGAAGTTAAAAGAAATAAGAAAATACAACAGCAACCAATCAATCAGAAAACTTATCTCATTTACCCTAAATAAAGATTAAATAGCTCTAAAAATATTTGCACATGAGCTTTACTAGATTACTAAATAAAATGCAAACAAAACTGCAAAGCTGATACATCTGATCATAGGCTTCAATATACTTCTAACATCATACAACAATGTTAAATGAAACAGCCAAGGAAAAACAATAACAATTTACTTCAAAACATGACTGGGATTCACTAAAATCCTCACTACTTATAATTAGTAATGTTAGGATTTTCATTTATTATTAGTGCTTTAGTTATTTTATTTTTTTATTTGTTTGTTTAACTTGTTAATACAGTTGTTTAATTTAATAAAATAATTTTGAAAAAAAAAATCTTCACTGCTTGTGCTAATTGACTAATACAGTTTTCATTAATGTGACAAAGTGAAAATACAAGTAAGCTCTCATTATCGGCTTATTACCATGTCTCTGAATCGAATACTGCATTGTCAGTCCTTACCGGACTAATGCCCTCCCTTGCAACACATGCATGTTGTTAGCAAAGGTACCCCACAACACTGTCCCCGCCACACCACACACACACACACACACACACACACACACACACACACACACACACACACACACACACACACACACACAAGTAAGGTCCACTTCACTTAATCACACTGACAGAAGCAGTCACCCATTCCCCAACATGTACACCCCATCACAACCATGTGAGGTGAGTAAGGCAGACACACACACACACACACACACACACACACACACACACACACACACACACACACACACACATATATGCACACATACATGCACATGCAGCCTCATTTATGACCCTACACACACACACACACACACACACACACACACACACACACACACACACACACACACACATAAAGTCATCCACAAGTAAGGTCCACTTCACTTAATCACACTGACAGAAGCAGTCACCCATTCCCCATCATGTACACCCCATCACAACCATGTGAGGTGAGTAAGGCAGACACACACACACACACACACACACACACACACACACACACACACACACACACACACACACATACATGCACACATACATGCACATGCAGCCTCATTTATGACCCTACACACACACACACACACACACACACACACACACACACACACACACACACACACACACACACACACACACACACTCACACTCACACTAGCACACCCACCGGCACATGCCTTTGAATGTATCCACACTGCTATTACTCTCATAGGAGTGAATGGATAACTGCTGTCTTCTTATATCAGTCATTTCCTCCTAGAGTATAATTTTATTTGGTGAAGAAAAGTGAGAAAATTAACAGTTGCTAACATTTCCAGGAAATAGCACATGGCTAACTAGCATCAGCATTAGCCACTACCTAGACTGTTTCATTAGCATGAGCCTTCACCCACAAGAATGCTATTCAAGCCGAGACCTCCACAAAGAAAAAAATCTCACTGGTACAGTGGTCACTGCATTTGAAAAGCATAGCTCAATGTGGAAACCTTTTAAGCTCTTACATTCAGCTAAATCTTTCTGAATTGCGTGTGTAGAGATCAACTCCTTTTGTAATTCTGAAACTCACACGCATGGCCAATTAACTACTAAAATACAAGTTAATATCAAGTTTTGAATATCATTGTTCTCCTTTAAAGATGTTTTTGCATATGAGGAAGCACCATTGCAGAGCCATGCAAGCGTCATCAGGCATGGCCATGTTGGCTAACATCAGATGATGTGGCTAACCTACCCCCATGAGGATGACATCGCCCTCCCTGCAAATGTTCCATCACAGGCACTGCCTGTTCCAACATGTCTTTCATCTGATCAATTTAATCAGTAACACAATGGAGGCAGTCACACGTGTCAACTTGTGCTACATCTACAACCCTAAACATTTCTCTGGAGGACCAAAGGAAGCATGCCTGTGCCTCCATAACGGCCCTAAACATGAGTGTCACAGGAAGCCACACCTGGATCAGGCAGATGATGAACAGCAGGCCTCCTCTGAGCATCCTTAACAACCCCTCACCATGGCACCTCACCCACACTTTGGCTGCAAACAGAGACAACAGGCACTGAAGCTGCATTAACCACACTTTCCTGATCAAGTGTCTCACCCTCTACCTGTCCAATATCTGAGGGCTCACTGGAATGGGTTGGCGTAGGCCTACTGACTGTATCTGACAAAATTATAGGGGATGGCTTAATGTCAACCTAAGTGTTAGATTCAACATCTGCACCACCTGACTTTGCATCTGTTTGGCACCATTATCATCAGAGTCTGCCAATACTGTGCTATCAGGTGGTAAGAGTCCTACACTTCCACTGTCAGGATCACCTGTGATAATAGCCAGCAAGCACAAGAACAAAATTAATAGCTACACAACTCTAGTCAAATATATGCTAACAAAGCAACAGTGGTGCCACTACTGCAAGCAGTACACACAAAAGTCCTGACACCCACATCACACATATGCATAAAATTATATATTTCTCTGAACTGCTAAACCCACTGACAAAGAAGCTATTTGGCTTAACATGTGCATGTGATGTTATGCTTCCCATGGACAATGGTCCTGGAAGAAGTTAAGCAAAAGGTAAAGACAACATTATTACAATTAACAGTAACACAGGAGGTTAAAACTTTTTCCCCTTTATATGTCCATTAACTACACTTTCAGCAAGAACTTGGATGACAAGTCCAGCCTAAGCCCATGTGTAATCAATCAGAATGTGTTGTTAACTGTAGCAAACTACAATCCCCCAACACACACACAAACCAATTGATTGTTAAACAGAACATATGTATTGCTGTAAATATTTTACTATGCAAGAGCATTTAACAAATGAGATACATAATCCTACCTGGAAGCTCCTCCTGGACATATTTGCTGTCCCTGAAACAGTAGCATCAATGCCAAGGAATTGATGTTCTGCACTTTCTAGGGAGCTATCTAGATATCTGACAGTGGATAGGAACTCTTTATTTTCTGTTAGTGGTAGCTCTGTAGCACCCCCCCCCAGGTTCCCATCTGATCACAGGCCACAGCAGCTGCCCCCCTCCTTGCAGATGAGACCATATCAGTGGCCCTATGGCACACCTGATCTAATGTCCTGCTGTGAGCACCTACTGCATTCACATCAGCAACTATCTGTTTTCACATTTGCATACCGCCTGACATATTTTCATGTCCCCTGTCAAGCAGAAAGGCACCATGTCACCTAAAAGCTTCCACAATGACCTGATTATCAGAGTCACTGAAGGGGTGTCTTGGGGATTGAGATGTCTCAGTGCCATAGTCCTAGGTGACCTAAAACACAGTATAAGTATCACATAACTAAACAATTCCTGTTTTCAGATAAAACAGAAAAGGTAGCACTTCACTATTACCCACTGGAGAAAAATGAAACAGTCAAGGTATTTGAAATATGAACAACAGGAACTGTGTGGTTGTAACATATTACATTTACACACAAACAAGGCTGGATGCAAAACAGGGAGAGTAACAAAAGCAACATATTCTTGTTTGTGCCAAAACAGAAATGCAGCTTTGCTACTCCACCCCAAAAAGAACAGGCAAATAACACATTTTGCTAGCAAACTATCAGTGAAATGCTAAAAGTGCTATCAAATTAATTGTCCCTGAAACATGTCTATAGATTTAACATAGAATATTCCATTTTAGGCTACTGCCAATAATGTATACCTGTGAAATTCCCCTGACCAATATGCCCATGCCATCAGTATATGTCTAAGTAACTCATATAGATAAATGTACATTTGCTTATTAATATATATATATATATATATATATATATATATATATATATATATATACACACACACACACACACACACACACACACACACACACACACACACACACAATATTAAACAGATTTTTTTCTTAATGACATTTCAGCATATGCAGTATATAGCTGAAAAATGCAGGCATACCTTCTTAAGGTCAGTAGTCTTCTGTTCAATGCAATAGCCTCTTCTGTGGTCTCCACATAAACAAGTCTCCTCACTTTCAGGTTCCCTAGTCACATGGTAGCTTTTTTATAGTGTAGATTCATGGCTGAAAACACTGTGACGATGCAAATGAGGTGTGAACTCATTAGAATTGCTGAATTCCAAATAATTGGCTCTGTGTAGCAGATGATATAAAAATATAGAGCAGGCACTCCCTCAGTGTTTATTGCTAATGGATTGTAACTGTGAATGATTATTGGTAGGGAGAAGAAAAACACAACAGCAATGCAAACTGCCCTACTTCCAGTGGATGTGTCAGGTTGGACTCGACTTACAAAGTGCAGAAGTAATTTTAGCAGGGTTGGAAATGTAAGTAAGCAGCACACAATTCACAGGTTCTGTTCATTAGCATCTAATCTCCCCTTCATTTGTTGACAACTGTATATTATTGCTATTTAATATCCTCACACATTTTAAGGGCAATGATAAAGAAGCCCTACAGACTGCATGTCACAGATTACAAGTCAGGTAAGACAAGAATGAGCAACAAATACAGAGAGGTAAGCTAGAGCTGCATTTTTGCAAGCACTAGTCATAAATGCTTGTGTGATCACTCAGTGCACCACATCCAAAATTAATACAGTACAAATAGCTGTTATATGGTTTGTTAGTACTGTGGATGATGTTGTGGTTAGTAGTATGCAGAATGGTTTCAGTTTCCTGCTGCAAAGCTGTTTGTATGGCAAAGAGGGATAAGGCACCCTTACTGTGTTCTGAAGGTTCATTGGAGTGAGAGTTCAAATCCAGACTGATTTTTGTAGGGTTTATTTCATAGGTTGTTTTTCTTCATTTCAACTAGTCTTCCCTTTTATTTTTTATTTATTTATTTTTTTATTTTTATGCCAGTGTTTGAGCGGTGTGTGGCTTACTGCAAACAAGAGAAACAGAAAAAATGAATGCCAGGTTTGGCTGTGGTTATCTTGTTTGCAAGATGCTTAGCAGTGCACAAACCAGGACTAGTGTCCCACACAGGAAGCAGATATAACAAATGCAGACAGGGTACCTGTAAAAATGTAAAGGCTGAAAAAGATACATTGTTGCAATTTTTGCTTTCTATCAAGCAACACCACTAAGTGACGTTGTTCAGTGCTAGCAAGGTTCCCCACACCTGCAGCCATCAAACACCTGCAGACAGGATGCAGACAGTCAGTAATTGAAAATGGATACATTCAATTAATTCTTTTGGGTACTGTGCAAACATAAGTGGTGTTGTGCAGCAGTTAACACAGAGAACTTAAGAATGAGTAGGAAAGTATGGAATGGTCATGTAACTAGTCCTGTGGCAGCATGTATAAGTATAGGGCTGGAATACAGATGGTGCTGGCATCTAGTTACAGGGTGTGCCATCTATTTTACTGTTGTGACAGTGCAGTTTAGAGCAATGAACTGAAAAATATACAAGTGTTATTTCATTCTTTGGCAACAGGTGTAAGTTTACACATTGTCTTGGGTTCTAATACAGGATATTCCACATATTTTTATTGTTGTTCCATTTCCCATTATATTCACTCTAACTTATAGCACTTCAGATATTGGAGCTGATATGAATTATACATATTAGAGATAAGACACCCTTACAGTGTTTTCAGAAGTATGACTGAGAGTGTACTGTCTACTATATTTCTGTAAGTATAATTCTTCTATCCAGACTTGGATGGCCTTCACAATTAAATAAGACACATACATAACTGGATCTATATACAACAACTTTGTCAGTTCACAAATATGCATGTGTAACACTTCAAACTTTTAGCTGTATTTATGAATAATTCATGACTATGTGTGAGCAGCACTTCTTCTGTGACCAATATGGAAAATCAACCCTGTGGAAGAAAATGTTTTGTCCTTTATGCCTAGATTTGAATCCCACACTTTAAAAATCTATTTTACCAGTGTATAAAGCCAAAAACAAATGTGTCAGGTCATGACATTTATGCCCCCAGTTAATGTCTGCAAACTTAATTCACCTAACAGTTACCTTCCAATTTTCAAAATATATTTCCAGTCTACATCAGTAGACACCTCTCAAACTAAGGTCAAGTGTCAGATTAGCCTTCCAATTTAAAACATTTATTTCCAGCCTGCTTGGCACGTTTGCTCTCAGCTTAACATCATGCAAATGTGGTTGGCATCATTGCTCGGGTTTGCTCACTACCAGTAAACACAATAACAGGAACTGGGAAATCATTAGTTGTCATTGCTCTAGTTTGGGTGTTAGACATGTTTGGAGTTAGAGGTGAAGGTGCCCAGTTTAGGGCACAGTCGTGAGGTGTTCAGAAGTCCAGGATATTTACTAGACTCCTGGTAATGCACCACAGACTAAGGCTTCTACAGGTGGACTAGTCTGGCTCTCAGAACAAATCTGAGGTTTAGAGTAGTTTGGCTCAGGCTGTACCCAATCCTACTGGCATCCCAATCACTGGAGAACAGTGTAGGCATCATTTTAATGACCTACAGAGATGCAAGAGGGATACCCTCAGACAGTAGTTGATTGAATTTCAAACTGATGACATCCCACAGCTATATAAGTATGATAATAAGAGAGTATTTGGAATATATAGAAAGCTGAGTATAGGTAAGTCTGGTATGTATAATGATTTTCTGTTCTTTTCTGTTCTTTCCACAGCTATTGCCAAAATAGAGTTTAATCACTGGTCTCATGTTGATTGAATGGAGAGACTGAATAAAGCAAGTGGTATATATGCAGCCCAACAGAAGTACTATTGCAGCTTGAAAAGTTAAAGATAGGTTTTTGTTTTTTATACATTTGTAGCAAATTGAGCATGCATATCCTAACTGTAAAATCAAGTATGCATGCATTAGTCTGTAGCACAAACCAGCTTTAGGAGTCAAGTATAAGACTGTAGTCAAAGGTTGTGGGTCCAAATACCATGTGTAGCAATTACACATTACTGCATTTCTTTAATAATATTACATAAAATTAAACTCTTTACAAGTGGCATAAATGCCCTGCTGTTAACTATAATCTGTATAATTGAACCAAGCATATGTGCAATATATGTACATTTCAAGGATTACTTTCAGCATTCTGTGGTTACAGTTTGTAGTTTTTAGGGCATATACTTAAATGTAGTAATACAGATAAAATAGTTGTATAACTGTGTTAATGCATTATATGTCACATATGATAGCACTCATTTGATCTCCTTTTTTTCTCTCACCCCAACCCTTATCTCTTTTTTTTTATGTGTCATCAAAATGTTTCCATGTCATCCATCTGTAACAAATCACTAAATGCTTCACAGCACAGTGAGGTAGGACAGCCTCAGTGGATCAGCCTGCCCCCACTCCACTGGCTCCAGCACCAATGCCCAGCACATCTGGGACCCAAACTGGCAGCACTGCCTATGTTGCTCCTGCACTACCTGTACCCTCAGGTAGTACTGCCTTGGCAGCTGGTGCTATGGGACCCTCTGGGAGCAGTGGCAGAGGTAGAGATTTCATCACCCACCAGGAGAAGCCAGGGTTGGTGCATAGGATTGTATACCTCAACACTGAAGTATACCTACACTGGATGGAGAGGGTGCTCTCCCTCATGGTATGTAGGAGGAGAAGGGTCTATATTATTTCAGCAAATGCTTAAAATTGTGAACACTGTTTAATCGACCCATTAAAGTCAAAATCCCTAAATCTCGAACACACCGAACAGCGATTTTTTTTCCCAGGGAACAAATCGCTGATCTGTTAAAAAAAAAAATCAAAGCACAGAATAAAGTGGGGGGCTTTGCTCCCCACACCTCTCCCTACTTAAATATACTAACTCTGGGATCACATTCAGTGGAAGAAAATGGCAAAGTCCCAGACACGGCTCAATGATTTTTTTTCCCTGGGAAAAAAATTGCTGTTTCGTGTGTTTGAGATTTAGGGAAGTTGACTTTATTGGGTTGATTAAACAGCATTTGCTATTTTAACCATTCGCTGAAATAATATAGACCCAGAGGAGAAGACATCAAGCACTCCAACTGCTAGTGGAGTAAGGGGACAGTAATGACAGTCTAATGGGTGAGAACTAGATTATCACTGTCTTCATGTTTGATGGGCATGAGCCTGGGTTGTCCCCTCCCTCACCCAATCTTGGTGTTCCCCAACCTTGAAGAAATGGATAGCTATGGTTTTTCATACCTCCCCCCTGCACATTCCTATATATTGCTTTCTCCTTGTTCTTCCCCTACTTGCTCCTTATTTTACCACTTTCTTTTCTACCCCATTTTAATACCTATAATGTGGTCAAAAACTAGAATCACACACAGCACACATAAGTACCAGAAAAGCAATGGGTCCCTTCACTTTTTGGCCTCTATATTTGTGCAGAGTTTGGCATCATGCACTAATGCCAAGCAACATTGAGCAGCTCTACAATGCTGCATTTACCTCACCGCAATGCCAATTAACCACACTGCACTATGTCACACACACAATAACATATGCTGACTGTAAGATAAAGAATAATGTCATTGTATTATCACTGTTCATTTAAAAGTATTACAAACAGCTGAAGTCAAACCCAGTATCACCTGGGCTCAGAAAAAAATGTATCAACGTATTTACTCATGGTGCCACAGAGTCAGCTAAGCAGCAGGTGGGTTTCATACACGCAATACTAACTCTTAGAATTTTAGCAATGAAGCTCACATTTTCACACTGCTTAACTACATGCAAGCAGGGAAAGTAATGGAAAGGTGCATCACGCATGCATGAACACTCTGCCAACCATCGTAAATCCTCAGCTCATCGCTGCACTATGCAAAGTCACTATTAGCATGTATTAATGCTGTTTACTGTCCATTTATTCTTCATAAAACTACATGTGGAAACATAAAATGAAGGCCTTATCTAACAATATGTCACATAGTTACGATGCAGCCATGTGTTGCTTCCCCATGCACTGCTTCTGTCTCGGTACTTGCTCACAAATATTTTAGCTGCACTACATAAATTAATAACAAATGTGATATATGCAATGCACATCAATCTGTTAACATGCAGAACTAGAACTATCTTCATGATTGAACATGCCTAAACATCCATCAACTGACCCAGGGAGCTATCAACCCATAAGCCTAACCAGCCTTATTTGCAAAGCTATGGGAAAAATCATCATGGACCTTATCCACAAGGATATAGCCAACATTCAAGCTCTTAACCTGACCCACTTTGGTTTCTTCAAGGGTTTATCTTGCTTATTAAATGTAGTGGACTTCTTTGGGAATGTCACCAAAGCCATGGGAGAGGGAAAATCAGTACATGCCACCAATCTTCATTCAGCCAAGGCCTTTGACACAATCCCCCATTCAGGTATCACAAATTAAATCTCCCATCTTGAGATTAATCCATACATTACTAGATGGGTAACCAACTGGCTCACAGACAGAATGCACACTGTCAAAGTTGGAGAGTCTACCTCTACCAGTATACCAATTACTAGTGGAATATCTAAAGGATCTGTACTGGGCCTTCTACAGTTTAGAAACTATTTCTCTGAAGTCCAGATGAAGGTAGATGGCCTGTGGCTTACCAAGTTTGCAGATGACTCTAAACTGGGCTGAATCATATAGAGTCCCCCAACAATGTTAGCATATTAGAGAAAGGGCTGACAGAAAAATGATTGGTGCCAAACACACGGACTGAATCTTAACACAAAAAAAGCCTCATTGTCCCCTTTGGAAAAGAAGTAGCTCCTGCTGATTGTAATATAGATAGCAGCCCTCTAAGCTCAAACTCAGTGGTGCAAAACTTGGGAACACAGGTTGATAGCAATCTAAACATTGATCACCATGTGTTCATAGTGGTAAAAAAAGCATTCTACATTGTGCACCTCATAAATATGGGCATCATATCTAAGACCAGGGAAGTCAAAGCTCCACTGTACTCTACCCTTATCAGACCAATAACTGAGTATAATATTCCCTTTTTTATATACTTCACCAGACACCTACAGCAACTGGAGACACCACAGATATTTCTGACCAAGAAAATCCAGGGTCTCCAAAACACAGCATACAAGGAAAGACTGAAAGTTCTCAGTATCATACAGGCTGCTGAGAGTCAACCTGTGCCTGGCCTACAGAGCAGTCTCGGACTCTGCCCTAATGAAATTGTTGGACATTCACAGATCATATGGAACAAGAATAACTTCTGCCAGGGATCTCAGCCTAGCCTGTGTCATAAACAGAACATGCTGGAGATACTGATGTATGTTCCATTGATTGATGCTCCTCTGAAATAGGCTCCCATGCCATGTGAAGAAGAGCTCCTCAATGACCGTATTCAAGCACAACCTTGACAACTGGATGGGTGAAAGGAAATTCACCCTAGGGGTGGCACCTATGTCCCTCACAGACATAGGCAGTCAGTACCAATCACAAAATCACTCTAACAATGACCGTCTAACTATGGTCAATAAGGGTACACAGGTTTTTACATGGCTAGGCTTGTAAGGCCCTAGGGCCATTAGCCTAGTAACTTCCTATGAACCTATCAGCCTATGCACAACTCCCAACATCCTTGTCTCCAACATCCACTGTTGATGTCATCCACTATAACTTGTCCTGCAGCCTTGTAAAAGTCTGACTTGTGTCATGGGACTTGCATAAAGTACTGAGCTATGTAGTCTGTGTACTTAGATAAGTAGGAATTTTGTTCTCACCACAGTCAACAGGTGTGTGTGTATTTTGTTCTCACCACAGTCAACAGGTGTGTTTGTGTGTGTGTGTGTGTGTGTGTGTGTGTGTGTGTGTGTGTGTGTGTGTGTGTGTGTGTGTGTGTGTGTGTGTGTGTGTGTGTGTGTGTGTGTATCTCTAGCCAGAAGAGCATAAGTGTGTATCCTACAGTTACCACTCCAATCCCATGGATTGACAGTATTTTGACACTTGCACAAGCCTACACATCCATTTCATGAAGCCCTCCCAACATCTTCTCTCCAATGTCCACTGCTGATGTCATCCATTATAAGCTGTTCTGCAGCCTTGTAAAAGTCAGACTTGTGCTGTAACACTTGCATAAAGGACTGAGTTCTGTAGTCTGTGTACTTAGAAATGTAGGGGTTCTGTTCTCAATACAGTCGACTGTGATGTGTGTGTGTGTGTGTGGGGGGGTGGACTTTCCTGACATTAGAGAAAGCCTTTTACAACAGTATGTGGGACACTGCTATGAACATTTTCTCCCCACAAGACACTGTTTATATTACCGCTTATATCTGATTTGTGGATGTGCACTATTCCCACCAGGGCAGGGTCAGAGACTGACCTGGAGGCAAGGCAGAAGTCTCCTATATGCTACAGATAACAGTGACATGGCTTTCAGTCTATCCAAATACATAATGCAATCATTTGTAGGCCCTGTGTTTTCTTGGTAAGAAACCCCTGTGGTTTGTCCTGCTGATAACATGTGTCTAGTGAGGTACATGCAAAAGGGAGTATTGTACTCTATTAGTGTTCTGATGAGGTTCGGGTACAGTGCTGTTATAAAATCCTCAGATCTTAATACAATGAACTGACTTATGATATGCACAACACAGGCTTTCAATACCACTCTGGACACTTGGTTGAATTTCGCATTGCTATCCATGTGTGTTCCCAGTTCTTGCATCACTGGGTTTCAGCATAGCGGTAGTGCTTCAATGTTGTAATCTGCAGGGAATTCCACTTTGCAGGATGTCAAAATAAAGACACATTTTTGCATTTATTTATAGACCGAGTGGCTTTGTCATCAATCTTTTGTCTGTGTTATTCCCTCCTGTAGTATGTTATCATCATTGGTGGACTGAATGATTGCACACAATATGCAAGAATCAGCAAACACGGTAAGCCAAAGGCTGTGTACTTTAGCCTGAACTATCAAGAAACAGATTCCAAACAGTAAAGGGCCAAGTTCAGATCAATGGAGTATGACAATGGTGCCAGCTCTACTGCTGCAGGTTGATTCATCAGCTTTCACAGTTTGTGTTCTGTTGGTCAGCCAATTGGTTACTCATCTAGTGATGTAAGGGTTAATCCCCAGCTGGAAGAGTTTTGCAATGATACCTGCATGACAAGCTCACCAGCCTGAACATAAACCATTACATCATGAGATAGGTTGCCAACTGGCTCACGGACAGAACCCACATTGTAAGAGTTGCGGGAGCTAGGTCTGACTCTAAACCGGTTACAAGTGGTGTTCCCTAGGGCTCAGTCCTAGGACCCCTCCTTTTCAGTATATACTTCTCAGAGGTACAGGCAAGCACATGAGGACTATGGCTGACCAAGTTCACAGATGACTGCAAACTAGGGGCTATAATTGACTCTCCAGCTGACACAGACATCCTCCAAAAGGGTCTCACTGAGACAGATACCTAATGTCAAAACCATGGCCTCAAGCTAAACACCAAAAAGTGCATAGTTATCCCCTTTGGAAAAAACAAAGTACCCAAAAACTACCACATAGGTGGTAGCTCCCTGAATATGGAGGATGTAATAAGGGATCTGGGGACCCAAGTAGATAGTAACCTCTCCTTTGATAATCACATTGCCAACATGGTTAGAAAATCCTTCTATGTGGCCCACCTAATCACAAAAGGGTTTGCATCCAGATTGAAAGAGGTCATTGGGCCCCTCTACACATCACTCATCAGACCCATCATAGAGTACAATGTCCAATTTGGGATGTACCTTACAAGACACCTGCAACAACTGGAAAGACCACAGAAGTACCTCACCAAGATGCCCTATGCAGCTTGACTGAAGAAACTCCAGCTGTACTCGGTTGCATACCGCCTACTCATAGGTGATCTCTGCCTGATATAGAAGGCCATGTCCAACCCAGAATTGATGGACATGCTCCACCTAAATAAAAGCATATCCCCTCAAGCCACACGTTCCAGGGATCTAAACCTCACCACAACAGTAAATAGGATATGCTGGAGGGATAGATTTTTGTCCCAGAGACTTCCCATGTTCTGGAACAAGATTCCAATCTACATTAGGCAGAGCTCCTCACTAACCCTCTTCAAGAGAAACCTTGACGAGTGGATGGGAAGCAGAAAGTTTACCCCAGGGATCACTTCAATGGCTCTGCTGGACAGAGGCACAGGGAACTAATCTAAGGGGGCAGCAAAAGCCAACACATTCCGGCTAGGCTCATAAATGCCTTCGGCAGATAGCCTAGTACCTACCTATGAACCTATAATTGTGTCCAAACCCTAGGGCAGATCAAGATAGGTAGTATACCTTCATCGAGGCCTATCACACAGAATTAATGGGCTATGATATCACAGATCACCTAGAGCATGACTCAGCACATACACCTTCCTTACATGGTTCAATACACACTTCAACACATCTTCCACACAGACTAGTACACGAGTGCATGGATCGTGCTATCTCAAACAGAAGCAAGACACTATCCTCCAAAAATGGGAAGCCAGTCTGGTGGTCCCCTGCCATAAACAAACTCTACAACAGAAGGAAGAAATTGTTGCAAAAGAGAGTAAAATCCCATGAGTGGAGGTGCTCCCTGGTCAGCCTCAGCAAGAAGCTGAGATCCCTTATAAAATCCTCCAAAGCTAGCTATGAAAACAAGATTGCCACTGATTCTAAGGACAATCACAAAGCATTCTATAGCTATGTCAAGAATCTCAATGGCAACATCCAGATCTGCTCTAAGTTACAACACAATGGCACAGAAATTACAGAACCAACTGATATTGCCAACATCCTGGCAGATAGGTTCAGTGCTAACTTTACCCCCCTCTCACCCCCTAAAGGGCCCACATCTATACAGGAAGAATGCGTTGACCCTGTAATCACAACTTCACAGGTAAAAGCAGCACTCTCTAAAGCCAAAAACACAGCATCCATGGGACCAGACAACATTCCAGGCTGCGTTTTACATGAACTTCAGAACAAACTGGCTCCCCATCTAAGCACCATGTTCAATCATAACCTCACATCAGGCTTTGTGCCCACTGAATGGTGCACAGCACCAGTTATCCCACTCCGCAAAGGGGGAGACACCACTGATCCTGGCAACTATTGCCCTAAAGCCTGACGAGCCTTGTCTGCAAGGCCATGGAATGTATCATCATGGAATTCATAAACAAAGACATTGGTAACCTCCATACTCTGGACCCCACCGAATTAGGGTTTGTGAAAGGCAGATCTTGCCTCCTGAACCTGGTTGACTTCTTTGAGGCTGTCACCAAAGCCGTAGATACGGGTAAGGTGGTTCACACAGCCTATCTTAGCCTTGCCAAGGCTTTCAACACCATCCCCCATTCTGGAATTATAGCTAAACTCACTAAACTAGGTATAAATCCCTATGTCACAAGATGGGTTACCAACTGGCTCACTGACCGAACCCACACAGTAAAAGTTGCAGACTCCAAATCTGACTTCAAACCAGGGACAAGTGGAGTACCACTGGGTTCAGTCCTGGGACCTCTCCTGTTTGGTATCTACTTCTCTGAAGTACAGGCTAACACCGAAGGCCTCTGGCTAATGAAGTTCGCAGATGACTGCAAACTAGGAGCTATAGTCAAGTCCCCAAATGATGTGGACATCCTACAGAAGGGCCTCACTGAGACAGATGCTTGGTGTCAAAGCCATGGCCTCAAGCTCAATGCCAAAAAGTGCATTGTTATCCCCTTTGGTAAAAACTCTGTACCCATGAACTACCACATAGGTGGCAGTCTTCTTAACATCGAATGTGTGATAAGAGACTTTGGGGCCCAGGTGGACAGTAGTCTCTCCTTTGATAATCACATTGCCACAGTAGTCAGGAAATCCTTTTACATGGCACACCTCATCACAAAAGGGTTCTCATCCAGGAAAAAAGAGGTCATTGTTCCCCTCTACTCTACACTCATTAGACCCATTATAGAGTACAATGCCCCTTTTGGAATGTACCTCACAAGACAGCTGCAGCAGCTGGAAAGGCCACAAAAGTACCTCACAAAGAGAATTACTGGCCTCAAATAGATGCCCTACACTGATCATCTAAAAAAAACTCCAGCTTTACTCTGTAGCATATCGCCTACTCCAAGGTGATCTCTGCCTAACATATAAAGCTATGTCAATCCCAGAGCTGTTGGACATGCTACACCTAAAGAAATCCCAATCCCTCTGAGCTACATGCTCTAGGGACCTAAACCTTGTCACCACAATAAACGGAACTTGCTGGAGGGATAGATTCCTGTCCCAGGGACTTCCCATACTCTGGAACAAGCTACCCATCTATGTTAAGCAAAGTTCCTCATTAACACTCTTCAAGAAAAATCTTGATGAGTGGATGGGAAATAGGAAATACATCCCAGGGATCACTTCAGTGGCTCTGCTCGACAAGGGAACAGGAAATTAAGTTTCTTGAGTTGGTGTAAGCCAGGGAACTTTGTTGGCTAGGCTTTCTTAGGCCCTTGGGCAGATAGCCTAGTACCTACCTATGAACCTATGAACTATGTTCCTGTAGAAGGGTGTATATCAACGTGCATCCATCTGAGTTGGGGGGACAGCACCCAATGCATGCATATATAGACACATCCTGACTCTCCTCATTTGTGATGTAGACCAACATGACTTTTTCTAAATGGACACTAGTAATATTCCAGATGTGTGTGACAGACCTGTGTGAGTTGTTAATGATACGTCATGTCTGCTTCATCTGTTAGATATCTTCAAAGAGGTCATTGAGAGCATGCATGATGACAACACAATTATCCTTTTGAACTTGACAAGCCGAAGGCATTTGACACAAATCTGCACTAAGGTATTCACTCAGCACTGTCAGATGTGCCCATAAACACCTGTATCACCAAGTGGATAGACCACTGGATCTCATAGGTAGCATCTAAGTATGTTGAAATGTGTGAAGTGACCTATATCTTAAGTCCAGTGATCACATCCACTCATTAGGTCTGTCTGCTAGGTACTTTCCTGTCCATTATGTAAGTCACAGAATGGCATACACATCCTGTGCCCAAACAGCTGTCTGGAGGACTACAGATTGTGGGACAGTCTCCAACTGTGATATTACTATAATACAGCCATTATCAACACACACTAAAGATTACTGCCATATTCATGACAACACCTGTAACAATCTGGAGATTTGTTACATCATGAAAACAAAAGCACAACTCAAGGATAATACAGACGTTATACCCTATAATCAGACCAGTAAGTATGTGACCTGTTTTCTGGGGTAGATGGTATGTGAAACCTCTGCTAGTATGTTGGCACAGTGCTGACTACTTCCTCAAATGCAACACAACTACTGAGTATGTGAAGGACATCCCCATCACAGGCCATAATATCTCCATAGTTCACAGCCTACATCGCACCAATAACTGAGTACAATGCACCCTTCTTCATGTACCTCCCTAAACATCTTCCAGTGCTGTGTAACTAAAGTGTACCACTTTTGCCACAGTGAGCTGTCACACAGCTTATTGGCCATGCCCATGTATTATTTTTGTGGCATACACATTACTGTCTGAAGGTGCTGAACCCCCATTAAGTTTTTACATGAGATGCATGTGTGCTACCTGTTCTGGTGATGCACACAATACATACATATTTGTTTGGCAACATTAATGGCATGGATAACATGTGTTTCATATTGGATGAGTGCTGCTCATACACTACTGTAATGCCTTCCCTGGTAAGGTCAGACCACAAAATGGTCTCCTTTGAAGTAAAAATAAAACCTGGATCCCCAGCTAAACCTGGAATATTCCGGAACTATTCTAAGGCTAACTTCATGCTATTAAGTGAGAAACTGGCAACATTTCAAGCCCTCATAAATCCTGTGAACATTGCTGCCTATGCAGAACTTTTCAGAGAAACCCTGTACAAGCATGTTAATAGCTGCATAGAGGCAGCTGTACCCAGCAGGAAGAAGTACAGAACTAACTCAAACAAACCACCCTGGTGGAATCACAAAATCAATAGGCTGTATAACAGGATGAAGAAAATCATGGCAGAAATTAGGAGGTGCAACACCCAGAAGGATAAAAGCATTCTAATCAAACTAAAACAACTCAGAGGACAAATAAAGTCTACCAAAGCCAAATGTGAGGTAAGTTTGGCCTCCCAGGCCAAGGACAACCATAAAGCATTCTTTAGCTATGTCCACAACCTCAAAGGCAATAAACAACTGTGTGCCGACCTCATTGTAAATCGACCCACCTATACTGAGCCAGAAGATATAGCAAACCTGCTGGCTAATAAATTCAGCTGCAAATTTACCCCTCTCTCTCCCTCAACCTTCCCTCAGGAAATATCATCAAATATAACTCCCCTACTATCTCTAGGGAACAGGTTCGTAATGTTCTCTCTATGACCAAGAACACTGTATCAATGGGCCGAGACAATATCACAGGATGCCTTCTAAATAGCATGAAACATGATCTATCAGAGCCTCTGGAATTACTGTTTAACTGTCACCTCCAAACAGGCTTCATGCCTCATGAATGGAGAAAGACAACAGTCATCCCTCTGCACAAAGGTGGGCCATCTACAGACCATGGAAACTACAGACCCATAAGTTTCACCAGTCTTATATATAAAGCCATGAAAAGAATTATCATGGAGTTGATCAACAGAGATATGGAAAACCTCCAAACAATGGACCCGACCCAGTTTGGTTTCGTCAAGGCCAGATCATGCCTACCCAACCTGGTGGACTTCTTTGAGAAGGTCACAAAGCAATGGATAAGGGCAAAATCCTTCACACGGCCTACCTTAACCTGGCCAGGGCATTTGACACAATACCTCACTTGGGCATTGTTTACAAACTCAAGAGGTTAGATATAAACCAGTATATGTCACCCAGTGGATAGCTAAATGGCTCACAGACAGGATCCAGGAAGTTAGAATTGGGGATTCCACCTCTACAAAGAGGCCAGTCACAAGTGGAGTCCTTCAGGGATAAGTCCTTGGACCACTGCTTTTCAGCATTTACTTATCAGAAGTCAAGGCCAATGTCACCGGTCTCTGGCTGACTAGATTTGCAGATGATTGCAAATTAGGAGCTGTCATTGAATCTCACTCTGACACACATTCTCCAGGAGAGGCTGACATAGATAAACATCTGGTGTCAGAGCCATGGATTAAAACTAAATGCCAAGAAATGCATAATAGTATCCTTTGGGAAGTCATCCATCTTTGTTAACTATCATATTATAATGCACCCCTTAGAGATGACCCAGTAGTCAGGAGTTAGGGGCACACATAGATAGTAATTTAGCCTTTGACCATCACATGTCCACAGTGGTGAGGAAATCATTCTATGTTGCACAACTTATAAACAAAGGTATGGCATCTAGTCCAGTGAAGTCATTTTTTCCACTGTATTCGGCATTCATCAGACCTATGATTGAGTACAATGCACCCTTTGGCATGTACGCAACCAGGCATATCCAACAATTAAAATGTCCACAGAGGTTCCTCACTAAAATAATACAGGGCATAAGTAAAATGTCCTATGCAGACCACCTCAAGGCCCTATCCCTGTATTCTGTCTCCATAGGCTTTTGAGGGGATATCTATGTCTGGTATACAGGGCATAGTGAGACCCCACTCTGATGGACATCCTCCATATCCACAAAACAAACAGCATCAGAATTATCAGTTCTAAAGACTTAAACCTTGCCTGTGATATAAATAGGACCTGCTGGAGAGATAGCTATGTGTCCCTGAGACTACCCCGTCTATGGAACAGGCTCCCCATCCATGTGAAGCAGAGCTCCTCCCTAAACCAATTCAAGTGCAACTTGGACAATTGGATGGGAAACTGAAAATTCATCTCTGGTTTGGCACCTATGTCCATAATAGACACAGATAACCTGCAAATGGTTAATCTCCCAGGGTCATGCATACACTTACCAAGGGTATTAGAACTTGTCAAAGATTTGAGATGCATGGATAGGATTAAAAAGGCCCTTGTGGTAGTTAGCCTCTTAAAGATTTATGAACCTATGAACCTATGACAGTGTGGATTGTGCTATACATATATATATATATATATATATATATATATATATATATATATATATATATATATGCCGTACCAGTCAGCTAGCCTGTATTGCTCATAATGTCATATACAGGTATAGCAATGTCCCTCTTAACACCTCCAGCACACATTACAGTATCAGGATGGTGTGGCTGATTACCCTCATAGACTGCTGACATATCATAATAGTTGTACAAGTGTGTTTGTGCAGAACCATCTGTGATCACACAGAATCACGTACGTTGTAGCAGAGACATGGGATTACTGGTGGTATTATTCTGATATTGTCCATGACTGTGCTTGCTTCTTTTAATATTGTTCATGAGCCTTTACCTGTGTCCTATTTGTTGGACACCTCTGCTGAGACTACACTCATTTTCAGGCAAATCTGTTTGCACAGCTTCACAGTATGCACCCTACCCCAGTTATATATAACATCCCTGATAGATATCCTTTGCATTGTTCATGTAAGGATGCTTATCCTACAAAGACATCTACCCCATTGTTATGTCACCTTGTGTGACAGTCACATAATGCACATTTTCACTGTGCAGTCCGTACTGTGCCATATTGATATGTGATTAGTGTTCCTGCTACAACCATCTTCCAGCGACATGCCCACCATGTATGTTATGTTCATCTGCTATGCATTAGGTTGTTTCACCTATCCTCTTTCCCTGTGTTCATTCTTACAGTTCATCGATGTGTCCCTATTCAATACACACACTTTCCCTGAGTATTTAATTTACATGGCAGTCAATGTACCCATTAACCTACTGTGCTCTGAGGTAAATGGGTTTGCTATCCTGTTGCCAGCCATGAAACTGCACTTGTTAAATGTGGTGCATGGCATGAATATGTAATTAGCTCTGCTGCTTGCCTCACATCATCGCGCACACACATAAACTCCATGTAGGGTTCATGTGAAGCCTACAGAAAGTTTACTGAATCCCAGGGTGAGAATAATTTATTTCTATGTTTCTGAGTGAAGTAAATTTCTTTTAAAAGAAAACAAGTCCAAAGGGAGCATCAAACCACCACAGTTCAATATAAAAATGTTAAAACGTATGGTGTTAACATTTGAGGAAGGGTTATACATGAAAGTTGTGTATATATACTGTGTTTTAACAATTTTATATTAAAGAGCAGTGGTTTGAAGCTCTCTGGATTTATTTCTTTTGCTACCTTGTGTATGCTTAAGCTTCATTTAGCTTTTTTAGTTTATGTTGTGTTGATGAATATGCTCTTTGCATAGTAAAATGTAATATTTGACTTAAGCCTTCAGTCTACTGGTGATTCTTTCATTCACCATCATGTTTAATATGGTAATGAATGCATTATAAACTTGTGCCTGAACTAATGTCTTCTAGAAAATGGCTAGAAAAGGTCACAAGTTGCTACATGTGGTACAGAATTCAGACAAATAGTTTTATTTTTCTGCTTCTGATCCCTTGGGGAAAAAAAAGAATCATCAAAATCTAGTTCAGAAGAGTGAAGTTTTAAAAAGTAGAAACACATATGGTCATGACCACAATTGAAATTTTAAACTGTTGAAAACCCAGAAGCAAGACAAGGGGCCCTCTTGTGCCCTCTCCACCCCTTGCAACTTATATATTCCAACTCTGAGATCGCACTAGAGTAGGGAAAAGGGCACATGGCCCGATCTCCACTATACCACAATTTCAGTCAAAATGGATCAGTATATTTTAAAATGTCAATCTTACGGTTTCGACCATAATGGTTTTAACATTTTAAAATGGTCTTTTGAAATAGACTTGTCAAAACATCAGCCGAAGTAGAAATGACATGAACTAATTTTCCAATATGTGTCCCCAGATGAACTTAATAGAAAACATATTTAAACTTATAATTAAAAAAATGGGCCTATGTATAATAGTAATAATCAATGGTGGGGAGTGGATTGTGCAGTATTTATCCATCTATTTGGCCTATCTCTGTCATTTGAACCATTCATATTTTTATTTCTTCATTGGTCTTATCATAATTTAGATGAATGGATATGAAACTGCAAATTCAACCCTTGTATAAAACCAATGCCACTGATGGATAGTGTCAACAAGTAAGTGTCCCAAAATGTCTTTGTTCTGCACATCTCTAAGTTATTTGTACATATAATATAATGGCTAAAAACTACCATAGGAATGCAAAGATTGGCTTCTTAAGATCCTCACAGATCAATAGTGTGGTAAGTACCTATGAAACTATGAGCCTAACAACTTTGTTCATTCATTCGTTCATTTATTCATTTTCAAATAAACCACTTGGTGCAGTTCATGGTTGTGAGGGAGCCAAAGCATATCCACAACTTAGCAGGTGCAAGACTCTGAATCAGTGCTGAAGCACCAACCCATCATCATACAGTGCACACACAAATGCATGCACACACCAATGTATACACACTCACACAGACACAGACACACACACACACACACACACACACACACACACACACACACACACACACATACATGCACATAGACATATCACTTGCAGCAACAAACAATTTGGAGTGCCATCAATTTACCTGTGATTCATTTTTAGGGTATGGTAGGAAGTGGGAGCACCTGGTCAAAAAATTACAGTCTAACAAATGTTATTCTTGTCCCAAAACCCACTAAGATTCTGAACACCTGGACATTCTATCAAATGTTGGCCTATTTCATTTCTAAACTCCAATTTTAAAAATACTAATGAAAATAATGAAGGATATATTACCTAAAAGCTATCTTACATCATTTTCTCTGAAAAAAATAGTTTATACAGGGACATACCATTAACACAGTAGAGTCAAGAGATATAAGAAATGATTTGATATTACCCCACAACTTTCCTGTTCTTCCTGTTTTATTCCTTAGATGCATTGTAAAGCATTTGACTTGGTTTACAGAGAATTCATGTGTCAGATACTAACAAAATATGTTATAACGGAAGACTTAATACACAGACTGAAATATATTTTTACAGCACATTTAACTTTCTTCTATTAACCTGCTTAATTATTTAAGATTTAAGTTGGAAAACTGACATACAACAAAGCTTTCCTCTATCTCCTACCCCTTTTACTCATTTGTTTTATAAAATGAAACAAGAATGTAGATAGAATTGAATGCCTAATAAAGTAATAAAACAATTTATGTTGAAGAGTTGATGTTCTCATTTTATACATCCAGCTAATTGCAGAAATGTTACAAAATATACAGTTTAAACTCTCATTGTACAGTAGGTGAATTCTAACACCAATATTATTAAATTTCATCAGACAGACATGATCACAGAGAAAAAGATTAGCACATAAGTAAGGCAGTTTAATTTGTCCACATCCTAAAATGCATGTGATAGCTCAGAAACGCCAACTCTGCTTACCGACAATACTTGGTCTACTCATTCCAACATCGGTATTTAAATTAATAATTAAGCAATTCTATGGCTCTGTGTGAATATTTAGAAACCTAACCATACCTTCCCATGAAGTTTTTAGCCCTTATATTTTAAGTATGAATAACCTCTAGATAATCTGAACATTTATTTTATTTATTTGACATTCTTGACTGGGTTAGTCTGACTGAGCCAAAGACTTTTTTCAGTGGAAGCCTAATGAGAAAAGCCCCACAAAAATATCACATGATTTGAATATTAGCACGTATAAAGTATAAAAGTATAAAGAAGTAAAATAAAAAAAACTAGAACAATATAACACAGATATAAAAAAGATATGAAATGTGCATGCATAGTTTCCAAAAGGTGAAAAAAAACATTATAATGATATACAAACTTATATCAGCTTAATTGAACATGTCTAGCAATACAATCAGTGAAGAAAAGAGAACCATAATATACTATGAGCATTGTGGGTAAACATTTTGTGCTGCTGAAAGTTTGAGTAATTAGTTAATGACAAGATACAGGTGGACTGGTAAGCAGATGGTCAAGCTATTTACCTTTAAGTGTCACTGTAGAGTAGTAGTGAAGGGGTAAGAGTGACAGGAGGGGGAGAGACTAGAAGGAGTAGGAGGGGTGAGGAAGTTAGGGGGAGTGAGACAGGAGAGGAAGGAGAGTTTAAGGAGAGTTTTTACAGTGGCAAGTCTAGGTGCTTCTAAGAAAGTTTACATGTTGTCCTTATACTTGAGTGACAAGGGTGCTAATCCAGGGGTGTTCTGTAAAAGCACAACTTGGCCCCTTGCAAAAAACAATTAAAACTGATTTTTTTTTTATCTTTCTGTGCTACAGGCTTTTCAGCTTTTTTTTATCCATTAAGCTCACTGACTTTCAGGAAGTCGGCATTTCATAGCAGAACCGCTGATTTGCATTGTAACAGCCTAATACATGCATGCATAATGGAATATTAGTTTAGACTGCCTACTTCCAGCTCCGTTAGCTTATAATTACACTGAAAACACCAATGCTACGATAGCCAAAGTTCACTGCAATTGGAACAGTTTGCACAGTTTCTGGCCTTGCACCCAGTGAGTACTGCAATAGACTTCTGCTTTCACATAGCCCTGCAAAGTGTAAAGTGGATTGTCAGAGAATGAAAAGAAAATAGTAAGGAACTAACTGCTTATCTTAACTGGAGGGTACTCTGTATCTGAAAATGGACTTTGAAAGAGCTTAGTGGGACAGTATATAAGTGTATCCTGTCAAATAACAGAGTACAGTGAAAACCTATGCATTGAGGAGTTTATGTGTAGGCTGTGTATGAAATCAAAAGACAAAACCAATGTACAATGATTATTGCCACGGCTTAAATATGTGAGTGAGAGTATGTGTGTGTGTGTGTGTGTGTGTGTGTGTGTGTGTGTGTGTGTGTGTGTGTGTGTGTGTGTGTGTGTGTGTGTGTGTGTGTGTGTGTGTGTGCATGGGGGGGGGGGGTTGCAATGTATCAAAGAACAACAAGCCAAGAAGATGAAGAACTGCATGATTGTGACCATAATTTTGACCTTTTATCAGAAACATTAGAGCTGTACACAATAAATGGCTACTTGTAGTGGTATTGGGCAGAATGTGTGTTAAAGCAATAGATCCTTGGCACAGTGGGGCAGTGAATAGCACTGCCACCTCACAGAGCTTGGTTCCCTGGATCAGTTCTTATCTGCTGTTCCTTCTGTGTGCTGGCTGCATGTTTTCCCTGTGGCTGTTACTTTTATTAAGGTGATTTAGTTTTCTGTAGCATCCTAGTAACGTGCCATACATGCACTGGCATTCCTCCAGACTGCCGTCACTGTGCATGAAAATGCAATGTTAAAGTGAGTGTGTGTGTGTGTGTGTGTGTGTGTGTGTGTGTGTGTGTGTGTGTGTGTGTGTGTGTGTGTGTATGTACATGTGATTGTAGGTACATCTTCTGTTAGAATAACACCTGCCTAGGATATGACCAGTTTTGAAAGGGACAGTGTCAGTATATGTCAACGTGTGCATTTTTTTAAAATGTTATCTGTGAGTATTTATATAAGAAATCATAAACTAAATGTGTTCTGCTCCTAAGTAGCAGAACACACTTGAACATTTCAAAAGTTTATTTATTTACCAGGTAATCCCACTGGAAAAAGTGCCACATTTTCAGGGAAAATCCAGAAATATGTGGTACAAGACTATCTCAGTGTCACAAAGTTTGTAAATGGAAATTCATGGAATCAAACTCAGAACTATAGAATGAAGCTCACTATCACCTCACATCCTTAATGCTTTGCTAAAAGTTTACAATACTGCCAGTCTTAGAGAAGAAGACCTGTATTCTTAAGTAACACCTGTGAACTTACATGGTCTTCTGGCTGGGCTTCTTATTCCATTCTTTTCACAGCAAACATTTCCATTTGTTATGAAATGGCCATCACATTTTTTATTTGTGGAGACACACACACACACACACACACACACACACACACACACACACGCACAATTTGGGGCACAGACATATATACATCTTCTGGCTAGACATTAAAGTAAAATAGATCACAAGTAATTCTCTTTCAAAATTAATTTTAATAAGAAAGATAATACATACAGTTCATCACAGAACATTTATACCATCAGAACATCTAAGGGACGTAGCAGCTTCTAGAACTGGAATTTCATCTAGGCTCAGTTAGGCTGGCTCATCCTCAAAATA
>NC_056725.1:1786737814-1786755314 GCF_019279795.1 Protopterus annectens | reverse complement strand
ATATATATATATATATATATATATATATAGATACACAGAGGGACAGAAATAGATTATAATCTAGAGATAAAGGTGAAGTTTTAGAACGTAATACAGGATGGAGGTAGGAAAGGTGGGAGTAGTAGTAGGAGAGAGACAAAGTCAGGTTATAGGTTGTGAGGATCTAACACATGAGCATAGCCACTGGAAGGAAAGATGTTGTCTCAAAGATTTTTTGAAGAAAGCTGCATTGTTGCTGGATCTAAGTGAAGACAGGAGAGAGTTCTATAGTCTAGCAGTGGAAAATGAGTGGAGCATTTGATCAGCGGAGAGGTTAGGTTTTTCTACTTGCAGGAGCATTTGTTTTTCAGAGCAGAGAGGTCTATTAGGGTGGTATAAAGCTCAATGGGTTGAATATTAGTTTGTGGGTAGTTGTTAGTTGTATATATATATATATATATATATATATATATATATATATATATATATATATATATATAAGACAATGAGGACATTCTAGCCAGTTTAGTAATTGAAGAGAGGTGCAGTGGTGAGATAAGTGTCGTCCATTAGTGACGAACTTGGCAATTTTGTTATAGCATGAGTCTAGTTTGGATTTAAGACTGGCCTGTCTTCCCTAATTTGACTGTACAGTGATACTGAGGTACATTTTAGGGAGATCCGTATGACATACAGCCTATGTGACTCATGAGGTCTGCAAGAGTCCAGTTTGCAAACCATACTTCTGCTTCTTTTATGCCTGTCTACTTAATAATTATGATCCATTGTGTTTAAACACAGTAGTTGTCCTTTAAAGTAAAATAAAGATTTCTTGCTGTTCTCCAGGTTGCTCTCATCCCACAGTATTCTGTCTTTGTGACACACTGATGATCTGGTTGAGGAAACAGCATAAGATGGACAGGGAGATTAGAATGTGTGCTCTATAAAGAATTTATTTTACCAAAACCTTGACGTTTTGCGTAACTTCAAAAAAAATAATGCTTCCACTATGAGTGGATGAAACTAATTGCACTGAGGATCAGAATCTATGAACAGTATTCGCTGAAAACATCTTGCCAAAAAAACATTTTTTAAGTGTTTTTGCAGGGGGCAAGGCCCCTGTTGCTCTCCCTAATGTTGGGGGCAAGCACCATCCCAAACGTATATATGCTAACTCCAAGGTCACACTTGAAAAAGGGGAGAAATTCCCCCCAAAATAGATTCACTTCTGGCACAACTCACTGGAAGTGATTTCTTATGGAGGAACTCTGATCGTCTGTGAGTTGAAGTTCAGACAATCTTGAAAGTTCAATGTTTGTCCATCAATAGGGTAATGAAAAATGTGGTGACATTTATTTTTTTGCTGGAAAATGTGTCAGGTGCTTTGAAGTCTAAATACCCACCAAATGCCCATTTTTTTTCTTCCTTTCTTCCTTCTTTTTTTTATTATTTGCTTTCTTTCCTTCTCCTCTTTTGTGTGTGAGTCAGCTGCAGAAGTTATAAGCAGAAGGCAAGAGGATTAATAAAAAAATCAAATAATCATAGAAATATTATTGCCTTTCTTGTTACAGGCACTTGGAAACTCTAATAAGTGTGAGAAACACGATCTTCAGATATCTTTTCAGTGTTATTATTCATTTACAGTAAGTTTGTGGAAGGCTATTTCCACAGTGCAAGAGTGTGTGTGACTGTGTGGGGAGCCTTCTTTGCTGAAAGATTGTGCTTCTGGTTCTGTTTTGTTTTATATTACGGTGCAGATTGTACCCAAAATTAGTTCTGAAATATTATTTCTGTGCTGCTTCAGTCAATGTGCACCATTGTCTCATCTTCAGTTATTGAAAGGATGTTTTGCTGAAGGTATAGTTGAGCACACTGGTTCATGGTGAAGATCTCTTTTCTGTGAATGCAGAGTAGTGACGCCTGTGCTGTTGGAGGTTATTATTGTGTTTAAGGATTTATCAAGATAAGCATAAAGAAATATGTTTATCAGGATTTCTGCAGAAGGCTGGATGGCGAAAGTGCAGAGATATTATAGCACTTGCAAAGAAAGTGTTCAGAGTATTTGGCAACACTTGCACAGGTGAGATTGATGCCTGCATAAACAACTACATTTCTCCAACAGAGATTTTATTTAATCATAGGTTCATAGGTGTGTACTAGGCTACTGGCCCTGGAGCCTTTACAAGCCTAGCCCATAGGATTACCCTGTCATTGTGCCACCCAACCTTAGTTCCTAGTGCCTCTGTTGAGTAGAGCCACTGGAGTGATCCCTGGGGTGAATTTTCTATTTCTCATCCACTCATCGGGATTTCTCTTGAAGAGGGCCAGTGAGGTGCTCTGCTTGAAATGTATGGGAAGTCTATTCCATAGCATGGGCAGTCTCTGTTTTATGAACATGTCCCTCCAGCATGTTCTGTTGATTGTGGTAATGATGTTGAGGTCTCTTGAGTGTGTGGTGTGGAGGGATTGAGATTTCTTTAGATGTAGCATTTCTAACAGAGCTGGGTCAGACATGGCGTTGTAAGTCAAGTAGAGATCGCCTCTAAGTAAGTGATATGAGACAGAGACTAGTTGGAGTTTTTTGTCTGTCCATATAGGATAAGTGTTTAAGGCCTAGGATCCTCTTTCTGAGGTACATTTGCGGCCTCTCCAGTTGTTGCAGATGTCTAGTGAGGTACATGCCAAATGGGGCATTGTACTCAATGATTGGCCTAATGAGGAAAGAGTAGAGGGTGACAATTACCTCTTTCTTCCTGGATGCAAAACTCCTTAGTAATGAGATATGCCACAAAGAAGGACTTTCTGACTATAGTGGCAATGTGATGGTCAAAACAGAGGTTGCTGTCAACCTGTATTCCTAGATCTCTTATAATGCCTTCTGTGTCCAGTGGTCTACCATAGATGTGGTAATTCAAGGGAACTGGGTTTTTCCCAATGGGGATGATGACATATTTTTTGGCACTGAGCTTAAGACCATTGTTCTGACACCAGTCATTGGTCTCATTGAGGCCTTTCTGTAGGATGTCATCATCACTTGGGGAGTTAATAATAGCTCCCATCTTGCAATCGTCTTTGTCAGCCAGAGTCCCTTCATGTTGGCCTGGACTTCAGAGAAGTAGATACCAAACAGAAGAGGACCCAGGACCAAACCCCGTGGGATGCCACTCATGACTGGTCGACAGTCTGACTTGGAGTTAGCTACTTTCACACTGTGGGTTCTATCTGTGAGCCAGTTTGCAACCCAGCTAGTGATATAGGGGTTGATGCCTAGCTTAGTGAGTTTTTCTATGATTCCTGAGTGGGGAATGGTATCAAAGGCCTTGGCCAGATCAAGATAGGCTGTATGAACCACCTTGCCTTTATCCACAGCTCAGGTGACTGACTCAAAGAATTCAACCAAGTTGAGCAGGCATGATCTACCCTTCTCAAAACCAAACCGTGTGGGATCCAAAGTCTGGAGATTCCCTATAGCCTTGTTTATTAGGTCTGTGATGATGCATTCCATAACTTTGCATATCAGACTCATCAGGATAAAGGGGTGATAGTTCCCGGGGTCTGTAGTCACTCCTCCCTTGTGGAGAAGGATGACTGTAGCAGTGCACTATTTGGTAGGGAAAGCCTGAGGTGAGACTATGATTGAACAGGGCACACAGGTGACGTGCCAGTTCACTCTGTAGTTCATCTAGAACACAACCGGGGATATTGTCAGGTCCCATAGAAGCTGTATTCTTGGCCTTGGACAGTGCTGTTTTAACCTGTGCAGCAGTAATACTAGATGCCTGGCAACCTACTGGTATTGTTATTAGTCCTTTGAGGGGAGAGGGGTAAAGTTGGCACTGAATCTGTCGACCAGTATATTGACAATATCTGTTGGCTCGGTATAGGAGGTACTATTGTGCAGTAGCTCAGAGCAAATCTGGGTATTGCCATGGAGATTCCTTACATAAGTATAGAAGGCCTTGTGATTGTCTTTACTATCTGCTGCAATTATGTTTTCATAGTTAGCTTTAGAGGATTTGATGATGGATCATAACCTTTTGTTGAGGCTGATAAGGGAGTTTTTCCAATCTTGGGACTTCACCTTATTCCACATCAGTTTCCTCCTTCTGTTGTAGAGTTTGTTTATGGCAGGGGTTTGCCAGATTGGCTTCCTTTTTTTTTTTGAGGAGGGCATCTTGGTTTTATTGGGTATGGCGAGATACATGCATTTGTGTCTGTGTTCGTCCTGTTCACTGGTGTAAGATTCGGTGGTCATGCAACTATTCTCCATTTGCATGGGTGCCATGAAGTTAGACACCTCTGTTTTAGGAACCCAAAGTTATCTTTGGAGATGTTTTTCATGGTGGTTACCTTTGTGGGGGGTGGGGGTGGGTGGGATGTGGATTTCCAAGGTGATTAGTTTGTGGTCGAATCTAAACAGGGAGGAGTTGACTATTGGTGTAGAGTAACGGTCGCCCATGTTAGTAATGACCAGGTCAAGGATGTTGCTACCTCTAGTGGGGGTAAGAATGAGCTGGTCTAGGGCACTGAAATTAATGAATTCCAGAAAGCGTTGGGCAAGTGTATTGGTACATGAGTAGTTTTCCCAGTTAATGGAGGGGTAGTTGAAGTTGCCCACTATGAGTGTGTTAGGTTGGACCCTAATATTCTCCAGGGTGCTTAGGAACGTGGAGTGTGAGTCTTGGGACATAGTTTGGGACCTATAGCAGGCTACAACTTGAATTGTTGTCTTACCCAGTGTTAGCTGCACCTGAAGTATCTCAGATGCGTTATGTTGGGGTACCAGTCTGGAGGTGTGCACATCCTTTATGAGTATGGAAACACCACTACTTTGGAGCTTTGTTCCAAGTTCTGGGGCCAAAAGGTGTGGAATGTGTTATAGCCTGGTAGTGCAGGGGTGCTTTCTGCTGCCTTGAACCAGGTCTCTGTTGCAGCACAAATGTCGATGTTCTCCATTTTAAGGAAGGCTTCAAGTGAGTGCACTTTGAGATTTAGACTTCTAGAGTTGAGCAGCATGACCCTCAGATTGCATTTGTTTGTAGTTGTTACAGTGGTAATTTGGTCTTTGGAACACAGCCTAAAAAAGGCACTATAGGGGTGGCAAGAGCCTTGGCCAGTATCCGGAAGCCCAGGGGAGACAGATGCAGGCCATCTCTGGCAAAGCATCAAGGTTTATCAATCATGTCATCCCGGGCAGACAGATACTTGATCCCCTTAAAGTGATGTCAGAAGCTTAGCCAATTGTTGAAATCAATCATTTTCTGCTTGTACTGTGGTATCATTCTGGGTGATGGTAGGATGCTGCTCAGGGCTAGGGTCATACCCACCTGGGCTACATAATCTGAGAGATCCTCCATGTCTCTTTTCATGTAATCCAGGGAGGGACATCTTAGGTCATTCACACCCATATGTAGAATGTTAGAGTCATATTTGTACCTGTTGTTGAGGGACATGAGTGTGTGCACTATGTGATGGATCCTGGTGCCTAACAGGCAGCTGACTGCTACTTTCTCCTTATTCAAACTAGTAAGTGGGACATCAGTGTGCCTCACTATCCAATCACCTATGACTAGTGTGTTGGGCATGCTGTTTTGTCTTATGGGTTTTGGTTGAGTGGCTCACTGTTTAGGACAGTTATGTGTCTCGTGATTAGTGTTGTGTTGTGGTGGTCGACTGTGTTTCTGCCTTGGAGGTCTCTGCTGTTTGTGTAGATTTTTTATTGAGAGCCTCAGCGAAGGTGGGTGACTGGTTTGTGTTTTTATGTGAAGACAGTGCTCGTGTGTGTTCTGGAGGGCTATGTGTTCTATGTGGAGTGGTGAAAGTGTTGACCTTCTCCTCTTGACCATATATAATATATTAAAATAAGTATTTTGTACTTTTTAAGGTAGTGCTTTCTTCAGCAAAATCACACATTTCAATAAAAAATGTTCCACACTAGACATATGAAAATCGTTTTAACAGAGTGAAGTTAAAGCACTATCTGTTAAGCAATGTGTGACTCAAATCTCTGCAAGCTAGGTAAGTGCAGGTAATGACTTCTGAACTACAGGCAAGAGATAGAAGGCTATGTGGCAGATACCATCAAATCTCAAAGATTGTGGCATGACATTTTCTAACCTGATTCTCCTTTTGTGTCTGCTATGCAGGGACTGTAATACTGTCTTATCCAGATCTTTCATTACATCTGTGCTGCATATTAATGCTACATCACCCTGGCAATAAGAAAATTACATTTAATAAGTAATGGTTTATGATTCAGGTGTTTTTCTACAGCTTATGGTTTACAAAAATGAGTAATTTGACTTGTTCATATTCTGTGTCACAGTGTAAGATGTAATAACAAGGGCAAGAGGAAGGGTGTCTGAATACTGTTTATAATGCTATAGGCATGATTGGACTGGCGAAGGTGAGAAAGGAATGTTAGTGAATTATGAGGTATGCAAGTTACTGGATAGGAAGTGGGGTGAGAGAATATAATGATGCATATTTCAGGCAATGAAGAGTAAATGTGATAAGAAGACTATGGCATTATTGCTTGCAATGAAAACTGAACAGCATGAAGGGTGAGGGGTCCATAAATGAATTGGGTTTGGTTAGAAAGCTGAGACATGAGTAGACAGGTAAAAATGCTGAAACATGCATCGGGACATAGGAATTCTGGGACTTGAATGGAAGGTGGAAATGCCTCAACATATACAGGAAAGGGGGTGTATATACTGTTTATGCAGCAATGAACATACTAGCATTGTTTTATACCATAGCTAGTGTTGACGACCCGCATGCCTGAAGAAACCTCAGCTATTGCACCAAGTGAATATATTCCCTAGGATTCAATAAATTCTGTGCAGGAATAGTGCTATTCCTGCACGGAGTAGTTCATGTCCGTGTAGCCACAGCAGCGCATCTTGTATATTCATGAAGGCACGCTGCTGCTTAGGTTAAATTGACACAAATCATGAACGAGTGCAGGGGGCATGTTTACGTAGTGCATGGACTACGAACACACCCCCTGCACTCAGAAAGTCCCGTACAGCACTTTCTAAACATGATCCAGCATAGTATTAGAGAATTTCTCTAATATTATGCCAGTATTTCAGTGTCTGTGGACACTGAAATGAAATAAATGATCATGTCAGTGTCCACTGACACTGAAATATATACGGCAGCAGGAAAGCAATGCAGGGAGTGTGTGACAGGTTCTGTGACACACCCCCTGCATTGTAAAAGTGCTGTATGACACTTTGCAACCTGCTAAAGCAGGAAATGTGTACAAAGGCACAAATAATGGGGGAAAACCTAAAAAGAGACACATCATAAATATTGCCCTCACAAACTTAGAAAGTTGATAGAGAACAGGTCATGCATTAGAAGAAATGTCTAAAGGATAGAAGTCTGAAAGTCAAATGTATGCCATTATTCCCTGACAGCAGTCCATGTGGATAAAGGCACAAATAATGGGAGGACGGACAAAGCAGTAAAAAGGGACAGTACTAAAGTATTGACCTCACAAACTTAGAAAGTTGATAGAAAACAGAACATGCATTAGCATGAATATCTGAAGGATAGAAGCCTGAAAGTCAAATATATGCCATTATTTCCTGACTGCAGTCCTCAATGACTTGTCAACAAAACACAACACTCACTAAATAACATAATAACTTTAAAGACTTAATTTAATCCTGAAAACAGCATTGACACCTATGAACAAGATCCAAGCTATAAATCAATTTGCTCTTCCTGTTCTAACTTACAGTTTTAGAGTAACTGACTGGTCCCAAAATGTGCTGGATAGATTGGATATTAAAACAAGAAGAATGCTTCATGCTCACCAAATGATTTATAAAAATCAGTGTATAACAAGATTATATATTCCTCGTTCTGAAGGAGGGATGGGGTCACCTTGAAATTGATTATATGTGCAGATCTGCAATCATGGGTCTCCACACATATCTACTGACCTCACAAGATCCAAATGTGGTGAAAGTTTTGAAACATGAGGAGAATAAATCTAAGATGACATCTCTGCTTAATTTAGCAGAAGCATATCAACGTCAAGCAGGAATGGAAATCAAACCAGAAGTGGATAAAAACCAGGCAGCAACTGAAGGTGCTAAAAAAACAAAAGAAAGAATACAAGGTGAAGGACCAGACGAGAAGGCAAGAAATGTGGAAAAAAAGTAAATATAGTTGCAAACATAGAAAACATCTGGAAGAGATTTATGTTGTTCAAGAACAAATTCAGGACTGGTTAAGGACAGGTGAATTTACATCAAAAAATGAAAGGTTAATATAGGCAGCCCAAGATAGTGGGCTACATACACGCTGGTTTACTAAGTCCATTGAACAAGTGGGAGAAACAGACATATGTAGGTTTTGTGGAACCGAATTGGAAACAGTCATACACCTTATTGATGGTTGCGACTCTCTAATGGCAGAGGGACTGTATACTGAAAGGCATAATAATGTGGCGAGATTGTTACACTGAAGATTGTGCAAACATTATAGTATCGAAGTGGCTGAAAAACACTGGAAACATGAGCCACAGAGAATCATAGAAAAGTATGAAGTTTACATCACATGGGATCACTGAATACCAACAGTCCAAAAGATAGATGCTAGAAAACCGGATATAGTGGTCCAAGAAAAGAAGACAAAAATAGCATTGATCATTAAAATCGCCACACCTAGTGACTACAGTCACTTGCATACAGAGAGACACAAAGTCACAAAATACCTCGATCTGCAGGCAGAAATGAGAGCCATGTGGAAGAAAGATACCCAGACAGTTCCAATAGTAGTAGGAGCAACTGGTCTTATAAAAAAGAATTTACAATCATATTTAGATATGTTGCCAATTTATGTAACATCATATGAATTGCAAAAGGAGTCATTGCTGGGCATACTAATAAACAATGCGGGTGCTTTGAAGAGCGCTTTTGGCTAACATCAAGGAGTGAAACAATACTAATTTCATGAACTTTAATTGTACTTTGACTTAGGAATGGGGTCCATTCCCATCATGGTATTAGAGATCCAAAAGACTTGGAGAAATTAAAAATGACAAAAAATAACAATAATATAACAATAATATAATAAATATGTTTGCATGCTAAGGAATGTTTAAGCATAGCTAAGTGGGTTTGTGCGTTATGGCCCTCCACTTAGCATTGCTTAAACATCCCATAGGAGATAAATAAAAATATACAGGTGAAATTCCTAAGCTGAGATAGTGTAGTAGTTAGAGTCTTGACTTTGCATGCAGGCATTCATGGTTTGAGTACCAAGACAGGCAAGGTTTTTTTATATGGGAAGGCAGTGTTATTTTTTTTAAAAAACTTAAATTATGTAGTAACTGCTTTTTGTCAAACAGGGAAGTGTAGCTGTTGTAAAATGTAAGTGTGAGTGCATATAACATGTGAAATCACCCAAGTGTCCCATACAGTATAGTCACACCCCTTGCTAATGTAATGAAAGCACATAGAAACTACCTATGAACCTATATGATTGAATGGGAAATAGGAAATTCACCCTGGGGATCACTTCTGTGGGTCTGCTTGACAGGGGCACAGCAAAATAATTTTCTTGGGTGGCAAAAGCCAGGGTACCTTTTTGGTTAGGCTTGTATAGGCCCTAGGGCCAATAGCCTAGTACCTACCTATGAACCTATAGAGGGATGTCATGTGAAGCAAATCATATACATCTGCTAAATGAAGCCATCATCCTGATATTTTTTTTAATTGAAAAGTAAGCAATGGTCAGCAATGCACATCTATGCTTACCAGGTTTAAGCATGTTTTACATGTGATTGTTAAGCAGCAGGTAGTTCAGCTAAGCAGACTTGCCCACTGTTAAGCAATGTTCATCAATTACCCCTTTAAGTAATGTTCAACCCAGCTTAGCAGGTTTGTGTGTTGTTAAGCTGTGCTCAACATTTTCTAAATGGTCCAATGATGGCAAAGGGTGGGAATATGGCCTTATTTAAGCCATGCAGGCAGGAATACAGCCCTAACCTGTTTAGTTTGATCTCTGCAGGAACATATCTGGCATTGGAGAGGGACCTAGCTTTTGGGTGCAGCGCTGGAGCATTCAGGAAACCAGGAACATGGCTGGACTCCTTGTCAAAAAACATGATGAGAGACTGCTGCTGGGCCAGTACCAGGGCTCACAATACAAAACGAAGGCCTGGGACCATCTTGCACATGATCTCACCAGTGCTATTGGCATCCCTCAGATTGGTGAGCAGGTAAGACACCACTATGCTGACTTAAAGTGGAGGAATGGGGTGCTCTTGGCCCAGTGGATCCAAGATGCACAGGCACAGAATGCTCCAGTAGTGAGTAAGCATCACTATCAAGTAGTTTGTAGCAAATACTAGCCTCAGAATGTGATAGACAGGTATGCATAATATTTGTTCCTCCCCCTTACAGTTGCAGCAGAGAAGGCTATGAACATCAAAGCTCAAGGGGACCAACTACTGAGGCTGCACCGACAGGCTGGTGAGTGCAAATCTTTTTTTGCAGTATAATGTTCAAATAGCTAAGAAGGAGTACATTGCTTACTGCTAGTAGTTATACTGTTACCATGTGAACTGAATAAATAAAAATGTTTGCCAGACTAATATTGATATGCAATAAAACTACCTAAAACAAACTGTTGTGTTTATTCTGGCATGTTTAGAATGTATACAGATCCTTCACAGAAAATGTGCCTGTGACAGCATACATTAACTGAGCCTGTTCTGTGAACCTGCTGTAAGAAAACTGTAGATGGTTGAGCTGTAAAACAAGATATAACTGGAATGTGAAATATATACTGCACTAAGCTCTAAACCCTGAATAGTAATGTGTAAAGATCTAAACTGTGTTCCATCCAGCATTGCCTTGTAGTATACTTTGATTTCCAGACTGTAGTAATCCAAAGGATGAATGCACAGTCCAATAACTATCTGTCATGGATGCATCACAGGATTACAAGTTCAGACCGTCTAACCAAAAGACTATTAAGAAGAAACCAGTAAAACTATAAATAGCAGTTCCCTAGTAGGTTAGTGTGATGACAAATAGCTTAGTTGTTAATTTTGCACAACCAGACATGGTTCAAATCTAGGGAGTGCTAATAAGATATGTGCATATCTACACACAAGGAATCAGGAATAAATGTAAAAGCAGTCTGGTAGTGTTAACAGATATTTTCTCCACAGGTTGTACAGGTAAGGAAATGTTGGTAGTAGCTGTATGAAGAGTATACTAATAAATAGTGCACAACTGTTCAACTGTCCCACCACATGCCTGTAAATGAAAACATGCACTCTTCCTGATACATGTCGTCACACTGTCATACATAACAGCACTTCAGGGTACCCTCCTGTGCCAGTTATGTAACCCTGACATGCAATTATGTACCCAGAGTTGACACAGTTTGCCCCATACTATTCCAGTCTGACTTTAATAGGGCATAGGCAGATGTAAAGTGAGGGCAGATCCATAGAGTATTGAGCAGTACTGTTGTGGAAAATAGTAGCATAAGCCGTTGTTAATGGACTTTTTGTCTCTCCCCCCACCCCTCATCTGGATCCATACTAAAATTCATATACTGTGGGTATGTTTTACTCCAAACCTAATGTTGGGACTTGTGTTATATTATTGTTCATACATCTGATTGTTTGCATGTTAACATACCTTGTTCAAATACCATTGTTGGTGACCTGTTGCCATCAATGTTACTGGCATGCTGTTATGATGCATATTGTTAATCCATTTATGCATGTGTTCATTTTGCTATGCAGCTGTTTCAAATCTGTTTTATGAGGTTAATTGGAACATATATGCATGCTGTTATAACTAATCTGGAAATGTGTTGTTCATGACTAACCAACATATTCTTTAACACCTCAACACCATAGCGCATTTGGGAAGGCAGATCCTGGTGGATCCACCTGTCCCAACTCATATGGCCATGGCACCGGGCCCCAGCACATTTGGGGCCCTGTCCAGACCTTCCACATCCACTGGTCCTGCATCACCTTCAGGTGGAACTGCCTCAGGGGACGGGGCCAGTCCCCCCCAGGAGTGGGCCTGGACAGGTGCCTGTCACCCACAGTCAGTTCTGGGGTTTGGTGAGCAGTGCCATTAGAACAGAGTTGGGTGGGCAGCTGCATCAGATTGAGGGCTGCCTGGCACACCTAAGGAGCAGGCCACCCTTACCATCCAGCCCCCAGCACAGCCACCTTCGGGGCCATGAAGATGCAGTGGTGACTGCCCATGGGTGGGGACATCAGTCCCACTGTATCTATTTGGGGGCTCATGGGCTTTAGATTCCCAACCACCATCCCCGTCAAAGGTGTTTACCCCCTCATGTGTCATATACCATCCCTGTCTGCTGTCTTGCCTGTCTGCAAATACAACCTATACCACCCAACCTACCTCCCCAAACATACCTACAGCCCTTCCCCAACATCCCACTCTCACTTTAAAAAATAAAAAAGGGCATCTGTCCTGCAAAAAAACATTGCCCCATACATAGCTCTACATTTTTCCCAAATGTACAGTGAAACTAATCAATCAACCCACTGATTATTCTGCAAATGTCTGTCACCAACACCCCTTCCTGTGGGATGTGAGTCTGTAAATTCTAAATTATATACATGTAATACACAGCTGTTGCTGCCAAAGAAATGTAGAGGTATGGTCCTTTCCTAAACCCATCCTGCACATCCCTAGCTGCTTTCAATAATGTTTTACCCTCTGCTTTCCCCCATTTCATCACTTTCCTATCAGCGTTTTTTTTTTTCTTTTCTTTAAAGAAAATTAGCTTGGGTGTAAGTGGGAGTAAGTGGTGCTAAGTGAAGTTAAGAGGGTTTAACCGTCTCTTAGCAATGATTAGCACCATGCAAAACTGCACAAACCCACTTACAACTGCTTAAAAGTGCCTTAATCACTCTGTCTCCATCAACCCTTGTTCTGCCTGGCAGCAAAATAATCAGTCCTGCCAAGTCTCAGACCCAGGATGCTGTGCACTACAATCACAGCAAAGTACCACTACACCATCTGACCTGTGGGAATCTGTAATGATTTTACAAACATATCATTCATTCTGGTAATTTAGCATTAATGAAGAAATATAATAATTTCCAAGTCTGAAATCAAGTACACTGAGCACAACAATCGCAATAACATACCTCTACACCATCTGAGCTGTAGGAATTTGTAATGTTGAAACAAGCATATCATGCACAACAGTCATTCAACATAAGGGGGAATTATATATACATAGTACTGTTATTTATATATATATATATATATATATATATATATATACATATATTTATATATATATTTTTTTTTCTTCCAGCTGTTCCCATTAGGGGTCGTCACAGTGGATCACCTGTTTCCATTTTTTCCTGTCCTCTGCATCTTGCTCTGTCACACCAACCACCTGAATGTCCTCTCTCACCACATCCATAAATCTTATCTTAGGCCTTCCTCTTTTCCTCTTACCTGGCAGCTTCATCTTTAGAATCGTTTTCCCAATATACCCTACATCCCTCCTTCGCACATGTCCAAACCAATGCAATCTCGCATCTCTGGCTTTGTCTCCAAACCATCCAACCTGGGCTGACCCTGTAATATACTTATTCCTAATCCTGTCTACCCTCTTCACACCCAGTGCAAATCTTAACATCTTTAACTCTGCCACATCCAGCTCTTACTCCTGCCTTTTTGTCAATGCCACTGTCTCCAATCCATATAACATAGCTGGTCTCACTACCCTCTTGTAGACCTTCCCTTTCACTCTTACTGGTACTCGTCTGTCACAAATCATTCCTGACACTCTTCTCCATGCACTCCACCCTGCCTGTGCTCTCTTCTTCACATCTCTTCCACACTCGCCATTATTCTGAACTGTTGATCCCAAGTATTTAAACTCATCCACCTTCACTAACTCTACTCCCTACATCCTCACCATTCCTCTATCCTCCCTCTCAGTCTTAGTCCTGCTGACCTTCATTCCTCTCCTCTCGAGCATATCTCCACCTCTCAGGGTCTCCTCATCTTGCTCCCTACTCTTACTACATATCACAATGTCATCTGCAAACGTCATATATATGTTTTTTTTTTTGTCATACAGAGATATATAGACAGATAACTAACCTCTTACTGCAACATATCTGCAAAAAGCCTGACAAACGGGGTGGATAAAGGGCAAACAATAGTGACAGATTTAAAATATGGCTGTCATAAGTGTAAAAGTCTGCTAGAGTGGCATGGTGTGCTTTTACATACAATGCCAGACAGATTCCAGGTCTGAAACACAAATAAATTTACTAATGTCAATGCTCACATCATCCGAGTGATTTCTGAGAAACCCACAACTGTTGTG
Organism: Protopterus annectens; assembly: GCF_019279795.1. Classification (NCBI taxonomy): domain Eukaryota; kingdom Metazoa; phylum Chordata; order Ceratodontiformes; family Protopteridae; genus Protopterus; species Protopterus annectens. The sequence goes on along the minus strand of NC_056725.1, from coordinate 1,786,740,956 downwards.
GCCAACACACAAAACATATGGGCCACATATCAGGACAGTGTCTAAACATATGGACAGTGGAGAGGTATGACTGCAGTCATGTAACAGAATGGAAAAACCCATGACAGCCACCAACCATGTCACCCAGCACCTTCTGAACCACATTAAGACCAAAATGACACTAACACAAATCAGCTCTGGCCAATTACCCATGCATATATAAATATATCATGCACTACAGGGATGGAACCATAGGGAAAAGCAGGTAGTGGTGCATAAATGTCCACCCACAACCATTTGCACCATAGTCACAGCAACATACCAGTACCCCAAATGAACTGTTGAGTAGAATGACTGCTTGAACTACATATGCTAATTCCCAGTCACACAATACACTAACAGATACTGGCCCAGCTCACAGTGTACTGGGAATCCTGAAGTGTTACAGGACCTTTCTCAGTTTCCCCCAACAAATGTACACACCTGATAGAACACCAGCAGCTGTAGCAGCATGCACAGTCAGATAGAAAAAGGATCTGTGACACTCACATCTGCTCCTCTCCCTACCCAGCCAAACAAATATCTGCACACAACGCTGCTACACAATCTTGGCAGTTGCTTCACAATGACCAGACATACATAACTCTCATATGTACAGATTTGCACAGAATGTCCAGGGTGTGAGACCATGTTCATGGCCACTGCCGCATACCACTTCCAGAAGTCTGCTAAGTCAATGGGATGAGACCTTCAGTGCAGTCAATAAATAATGATATCACATACCCCTGACTCTCTTACTGCAAGACATCTGGACAAAGCATGACATACTTGGGGGACAGGGGGCTGGAAAGAGGGACATATCTCACATAATGGTGTTACAAACTGAAACAGTTGACTGTGTCACAGAGTTTGTTGTAACATAACATCCCTGAAGGATATGATGTCTGAAACACCAATGGATGTCAACAGTTACTCTGTCTACAATCTTCGCAGTATCCCACTGCTTCCACAAAAACAGATGTCTGAGGAACAGACCAAACATAACAGGTAAACCCCTGGGTAGTGTGTGGACATCAAGACAGTTTAGAGGTATGTCAGACATTAAGTCACACAGAAAATGCATGTCTAGATGAACCCTGTTAAATTAGCAACCCTCTATGTGTATAACAGCACTACTGACTTACAATCTATACCCATTTCTGGAGCTTTGTTCCCCATGTTGCTGGACTGACTCGTGTCCTCTACTGAGTAGTATTTCTACCTACTGTCTGTGATGCTGTAGCCCCCACACCTCCATAATGTCCTCCACACAGGGAAGGAAAAGGGGCAAGGCACATATGAAGGCTATTATTATAGCACTGTGTTGCTATGGCACTGGCAAATGGAAAGACAACACAGCTGCTCTGGATGAAAGTAGCAAGTGGGAGACATCGATTGGTGCACAGGCCATCACCTACTCATGAGCAGTACCTACAAAAGGCAAGTTGCTGCCTACGCAACACAGGTCTCAACCCATCTATACAAAGACAGACTGCGACTACATAAACCTAACCATATGCATTGTTGTGAGGGAACCCCTGAGCACTATAACAGGTATGTCAGTCATGGAGCACATCTCTGGCCCCAGAGTCACCCCAGCAAAGTTCAGTTCATGTATGACTAGTACTGGAGTCTCTGTTGTCCAATACTGAGTGTGTCACTAGTAGGCCAGCTAACTGGGATGTTGGAATTACTCATATGTCACCTGTGAATGCTACTGTGACACATATTCTTGTCTTACAAATGTAAGAGATCTACATAGGGTATGTGCATACTACATGACAGGTGCAGATGTGTGTGCTGAACTGTATGTGATATACTGAGCCCATACCTGACAACTGTCCAGAGTATTTCAGACTGACCACATGTCTGTCGCATATTTATAGCCAATGCCTCAGACAGTTGAGTATTGTCTGGCACATCATTGACAATCCATTAAAAACTAAAGTCATAACAAATTAGCATACATTTTATAGTCAGATGTCAAATTCTGCAGACTACACCTGTGAATGTGACATCATCTTTGCTGGCAATGAAGTGTGTTTCAGCTAGATTCATAAAGTGACACTGTTTACTGGCCTTTCCCCACCACTGATGTATGCCTTTGTGCAGATGTCTTACTCTAACAGGAGCTAGGTGTCTTACCATGACACCCATGCCAATGCAAGTGTACCTTGTCCTTTAAGAAGTTGACATTTGTGCACCTGCTTTCTAGCTGTGGAGAGCACACCAACCTTGCCAGGTCACTCATCCCATCATACGTGTAGACCCAAATGGAGGCCTGCAAAGCCACAGGAGGTGGAGTGTTGAACATTAGCATACACATATACACCTCGAGGCTGGACAAATAGTATGTCACATGGGTGACATCCTGAGTGCAGTTAACAGTTGACAAAACACCTACTCAATTCATAGCGAGCTATATGCCACCAACCATGACTATGGACACCGACCACACCTATTGGGACCTGCTGGAATCTGTCAGGATTCAATCATCTACCCTGCCTCTGGGTGACTTCAAATACCCAACCATAGTATGCCTGATCTATGCCATGGAACATGAACATGCATTGATTCCTTGGCTTTGTCAATGGCAATGCAGTGGATCAGCCGGTCACCACTCCTATGGCAGGTAGGCATCTCATGTACCTGGTCCAAACCAATATGACTATCCACTGTAGTACTCATACAGTGCGATCCTCCTTGGTAATATCGGACCACATAGCCATCACTGTTCAGGTCACCATCTCCCCTGCCCCCCTTTACAGTTTCAAACAGAATGAACTGTACAAAAATGACTATAAATCCTCTCAGAGTAGGTAGAAGTAGCTGTACAGCCAGTGTCCCATTTGTTGGAACTAGCAGCATTGGCCAGGCCCACACCACAATACTATGTGGGCACCCACATAACTGCACAGACTCAGCAGAACCTGACAGGACAATGTAATTGCCCTCAAGGTAGGGTAAACACCTGCGGTGGATGGCAGCAATACACAAATACCATAATAGGTGGAAATAATTGCTAGACAGGCCAAGAAGGAAGAGGTGCCTCATCAGAAGCAATGTCACCTTAGTCTGTACAAGCAAATAATGGCACAGGTGATGTACCCTAAGGCTGTCTTTG
>NC_056725.1:1786702814-1786732814 GCF_019279795.1 Protopterus annectens | reverse complement strand
GACATTAGAACATGATAGCATATGTATGAGTGGCAGACATTCTCCAGGGTATTTCTGTGTATGCAAAGGCCCTACTGTGCTATCAACTGACTTAAGTGTGTTACAGCAATATTATCAAAGTGTCAATAACTTTGGTCCATTGCCCTCCATTTATGTGTACCGTCCTCCAAATGTCCTGCTCTAATAGATCAATAGGTATGACTGAGCAGGAAGAGTGTCAATACAGTGTGCCATACTGACATAGAATAGAAATGTATTTCAGGTATTACCTGTGCACATGTATGTATGCGTAGGTGAAGCTGCAAGCCTCAAAACAACAGACATGAGATGCAAAACACCAGGTAAATACACTATACATGTTGTACGTGTGTAATCTTAGTTTCACTGCATCCAACAGATATAGATTTCCACAGCTACTGGTTGTTGCAATGCCTTGACACAAACATGGGTACTAGAATAAGCATGATTATCCAGTTGAAATGTAGTGAGAGTAGGGAACAGGTGGAGGAGCCCCTGGAGAGATGGAGATATGATCTAGAGAGAAGAGGAATGAAGGTCAGCAGGACTAAGACAGAATATATGTGTGTGAATGAGAGGGATGGTAGAGGAATGGTGAGGATGCAAGGAGTAGAGGTGGTGAAGGTGGATGAGTTTAAATACTTGGGATCAATAGTTCAGAGTAATGGTGAGTGTGGAAGAGAGGTGAAGAAGAAAGTACAGGCAGGATGGAGTGGGTGGAGAAGAGTGTCAGGAATGATTTGTGACAGACGAGTACTAGTAAGAGTGAAAGCGAAGGTCTACAAGAGGGTAGTGAGACCAGCTATGTTATATGGGTTGGAGACAGTGGCGTTGACAAAAAAGCAGGAGTTAGAGGTGGATGTGGCAGAGTTAAAGATGTTAAGATTTGTACTGGGTGTGACGAGGGAGGACAGGATTAGGAATAAGTATATTAGAGGGTCAGCCCAGGTTGGAAGGCTTGGAGACAAAGCCAGAGAGGCAAGATTACATTGGTTTGGACATGTGCTGAGGAGGGATGCTGAGTATATTGGGAAAAAGATGCTAAGGATGAAGCTACCAGGTAACAGGAAAAGAGGAAGGCCTAAGATAAGGTTTATGGATGTGGTGAGAGAGGACATGCAGGTGGTTGGTGTGACAGAGCAAGATGCAGAGGACAGGAAGAAATGGAAACAGATGATCCACTGTGGTGACCCCTAATGGGAACAGCCAAAAGAAGATAATGATCCAGTTGAAATTGGAGAGGTGTTCAACTCTGTTATGACCATGTGTCCATGCCTACTCCAAACAGCTACATATGCACCTACATAGCTGTATGGATTCAGCAATACCTGACTTGTAAAACCTGCCTCCACCACGCTGGAGTAATCCCCTTTGGTGGACAGCAGCAATACACAAACCACATAATCCATCGCTATATTGGCTGTACAAGAACAATTAGGAGCAGTCACCAACTTGGAAGTAGGTCAACCTTTGTCTGAACAAGCATATAAGGTCACAGGTGTGTCACTGTAAGGCTAACTATGAGTACAAATTGGACACATCCACCAAGGACAATCACAAGTCTGTCTTCACATATGTCTTCCATCTCAGAGGGAACTATCCAACCCACCCTGTACTGTTGTTCAATCACACCACATACACACACAGCATAGCTATAGCCATCCCACTGCAGACAGGTTAAGGGAAAACATCACACCCCTGTCCCACCATCAGTATAGTTGGATATGTACAGCACCCACACCCCCTCCCCTAATCATCAGGAAGCAGGTACATAATGCCTACTCAAAGGCAACACAATAAGTCTCCATGGGACCTGATAACATCCCTGTCTGCATCCTACATGAACTCAGGCATATGCTCCCAGCTCCATTACACACTGTACTCAAGCAAAGCCTGAGTATCACTGCCATCCCATCTGCAAGAAAGATGGCCACTGTCATCCCTCTACACAAAGGTGAAAGATAATTGTTGGGTTCTGAAATTTACTGGCTCTTACTGGGGGGAACATGATACATCAGGACCAGGAGTGCAATGCAAGTTCATACTGTGCTGATAGATGAGAGGAGTATGATGTGGTTGTACGTGGTGGCTAATGATAAAAGATGTTGATGTTTAGGTTCAGTAAAGAACATTGACCAATGTATGAGGTCCTGTGATGTGTTTCCCTGTTTATGTCTTCCAGGTGACATGCCACGTGTCCATCAGCCACAGTACTCTGCAGCTGAAAATGAGGCTATCATTAACTTAGTCATCCAGAACCACGGGGTGATGTTTAGCCATAGGCCACAGGATCTGTGGGAGTGGACTGCCCTGTGGGATGAGCTGGTCCATAGGATGAACAACATTGGCCACCATGGCCAGACATATGATCAGGTCAGGCATTGTGCAACTGACCTGATACATTGTGCCTAGCAAAGGGCTGCTGCCATGGCCAGGGACTATAATGCTACAGGTGGGGGTCCTGCCACACAAGCCCCACTTACAACAACAGAGGATACTCCTTGCCAACCTTGGGGTCACCCCTCACACACCAGCCAACACAAGAAACACGTCATGGAGGTGGGTGGCACCCAGGCAACAGGTGAGGAGCATCCAGGTAAGGCCAGGGTGCACATCAATTGAATCATGTAGCCGTTATACTGGCTTGTGTATATTATTTAGATGCATATGTGAGGTCAAACTGTATTTGTGGGTAGGGTTTAGTAATTCACACAAGTACACATCTATGGCAAAGGACAGCAAATTCTGTACTATCAGAACTTGTACTGAACATGTGCAAGAAAGTAGCATTCATCTTGTACCAATGCCAAGTGTGAGTCTGCTGAAAATACCCCTCCCCCACAACTACATAGGTACCTCTGGTCTGGATGTGGGACAGCAGCCTGAAGCTGGCGAGTGTGGAATTGTCCTGTTGGGGCTCACCAGTACCCCAGGCATGTTAAGGTTATGCATTTTACCATGCACACAACTGTTACTCTCAACCATATTGCAATATCTGCATTTTCACTTGTAGTGGAGTTAACTGCATTGTATCACAGTCATTATCCACAGGGAACTATTTGCAGGAGATGTAATATATCTGTAGCATACCTCACAACCTGTCATTGCAAAAAATCTGGACAAAAACTGATAAAATGGGGGGACAAAGGCCCAAAACCAGGGACATATTTTATAAATTAGTGTTATACAATGCATATAACTGGTGCACACACCTGTTGAAATGCCAGGTATTTGTGAGATACAGAAATGAGATCACAATAAAACATTTCCAAACTCTTCCAACCTTTCATGTGACCGATAATCTGTACAATTCAGTTGTAAAACAAACAAATCTGTTAGGGGGCCAATTATAACAAATGAAAAATGTACAAGAAGCTGGATGCATAACTGTCCACAGGCTGAAGCTAATACTGTGTTGAAGCAGCTTTTGATATAATTACATCATTACATCCTCTTAGGTACACATCTGCCCTCAATTATAAACTCCTTGATTAACAGCAAATAATGGTCAGCTGTCCTACCAAGATTTATCTGACGTTTACTCAGTTGCCTGCCACAGGAACAGCCATGGTTCACATAGAGCTTAAGAAGCAGCAAATGGATCTCATTTTTGAAATGTATCAGCCTGGAGAAGGGCACAAAAACATTTCTACAGCATTGCATATGCCATGGAACACAGTGCAGACAGCCATCAAAAGGTGGTGGAAATATGGGGCAACGGTGACATTCCAAAGAAGAGGACATTCCTCCAAATGTGTTGAAGAAACAAGACCCAAACTGGTCAGGGAGGCTGCCAGGAGACCTACAACTACACAAAAGGAGTTACAGGAATCTCCAAAAAGTACTGGTTGTGTATTACATGTGATAGTCTCCCGTATTCTCCACATCTGGCTTATGGGGTAGGTTTAGAAGATGGAAGCCTTTCTCACAAAGAATAACATCCAGGTCTGGCAAAATTCTCAAGTACAATGCATCCTTTCTCCAAAAACATGTGGGAAAATGTGTTATGGTGTAACCAAGGTTGCACTTTATGGCCACAATTCCAAAAGGTTTGCTTGGCACAATAGCAACACTGTGCATCACCAAAAGAACACCATCCCTATGCTGAAGCATGGCGATAGCAGTGTCCTGCTTTGGGGTTACTGTACATAAGCTGGAAGTGGGCCTTTAGCCAAGGTGGCGGGGATTATGAACAGTTCCAAATACCAGTTCCTTTTGGCCCAAAATTTTCATGTGTCTGCTAGAAAGCTGTAGATGAAGAGGAATTACACTTTTCCACACATCAATCACCCAAACCAAACATCCACATCACAACAAATGGCTCCACCAGAAGACAATCAATGTTTTGGAATGGCCCAGCCACAGTCCCTATTTGCATCCAATAGAAAATCTGTGGGGTGTCCTGAAGAGGGCTGGGCACAAGAGATGTCCTCACAATTTGACAGAGTTGGAGGGCTTCTGCATGGGGGAGTGTGCAAATATTGTTAAGTCGAGATATGCCATGTTGATAGAAACCTTCCCAAGAGGACTGACTGCTGTTATTAAATCAAAATGTGCTTTAACAAAGTATTAGTTTAAGGGTGTGCACATTCATGCAACCAGGCCTATTGTACATGTTTTACCTTCTATGTTACCCCTAACTGATGTGCTTGTTCTTCAATTGGATTGCACAAGTTATAAGTCACATTAAAGGTGGGAAATGTCATGATCTTATTTCTGTAGTCTCATGTTATATATCAGAAAAAACAGGCATGTTAACAAGGGTGTGTACACTTATTATATCCACTGTAAGCTTAGCAGGCTGTTAGTGTAACTGGTTTTGTTTTAACATGCATGTACTGTAGGTGTTGAAGTGTAAAACTCAAACCATGTCATTAATTAGTGACGTCAATCCTCAAATCATCACAGTAGAGTGTCAAACAAGCACAGGATTTATGAGAAACAGATTGAATATATGAGACACATCTAGACATTCAGTGAAACTCTGTACAGTTTAAATGTATGTTCTGTAGGAGTTAGTACTGTGCTATACAGGTGAACAGCAATAATGTGTACATGGCTGCAGTGTGTGCTAGGTGAAGGCCCATCACCTATTAACACTACTCACATATCCCAGAGGTGTATATTAGTAGTAACATTAAGTGGAAAGGACTACACTGCATGATGTTGAAGGCCTGTCCAGAGTGTGTATGTTGTGGTCTGACTGTGTCCTGAATGTCACCAGTTGGCTATTATGAGGTCTGTGTAATGCCTTTGTGCCATCACCCTGTATGTGTCTGTGTGTGTGTCCGTGCATGTGCCTGTGTGTGTGTGTGTACCAGCAAACCTTATAGTGCAGGTATTAATTCACATATGTTGTCTTTCCCTCACAGGTGGACATGGTGGTTGTGGTCCTTCCTGCTCAGAATCTGATGCCAGTGTCTCTGCAGACTCTGACAATGAAGGTGGTCATATTGGGACACTGGTGGGGTTGTCAGGGGCTGAATCTGTACCATCAGTTGGCATCACACAGTCATTCACAATGTCCCTGCACACAGTCACAATGCCCACACATACCCCATCTCCAGCAGCTACAGATAATGGACAGTTAGCAGGTGGTGGCATGGAACAGCCTAAGACGGTGACTATGGCAAGTGTGAGCATAGCCACTAGCCATAGCCAGAGTGCAGGCAAGGTCCCACACAGGCAGATGGACAGGTATGCTTAAAGGAAGACTGCTGCCATTCAAGCCACTGTTGCAAATGCCACAGCAGGTGTCACCAGATGCATGTTTTGGGCTATCATAGATGCACAGGCATGTAGGGAATGCAACACCAGACAAATACTCAGGGTCTTGGATGCAACTCATCCTGGTTTACGTGGTGACATCCATGACCTTGTTGAAGCTACATGTCAAAATACTGAGGTCATGAATAGATGGTGGGGTGAGACCTTGGCAATCCTCGACCATGGCATGTCTGTGCTAGAGCATGTGGTGGGAGATGAGCATCAACCATAGGGATGCAGGTCAGCACCAACATCAGCTGAGAGTCTATGAGGCCGTGCACCTCCACATTCCCATAGTAGCAGTACCACCAGCACTACTAAGGGGGAGTGCTGTCCATAACACAATGGAGCAGGCCTTGGGCATGTGGTCCTGGCCGGTCCTGTCAGGGACACAGATCCAGCAGACAGCAGTCACCATCAGGAAGCAGTACTGCATCTAGCCTTGGGCCTAGTGGTGTCAGTGAGAACTCTGGCAAGATCAGTTCCAATATCCGTGGCCAGAGATAGTGAACTGTACACCCTGCCATGTAAGATCCACAGCTGTCCAACATACATCTGTGTAGTGCAGCCACGTGGCATGACCGTGTGCATACACGCACACACACACACACACACACACACACACACACACACACACATATCACCATCACAGCCAGGTCACCTCCAGACACACACACCAAACCTCTGCACTGCCCATTCGTAGAACACCCCTCCAAACACACACACATGATGTCAAACGTATGGTCCAGCCTAGGCTTCTGGCAAACCCACACAACACCCTATGCATATGATGATACCTGTGCCACATCCCTGTTATCCATACCACCAATGCAAGGACATGCTAATATGGTTCTTATGCACAGGGTGAATTAAGTGCACTTTAGTACATTTCAGAGTGTGTGTACCTTTTCAGCCATGATGCATTATTGGTGTTAGTAACTCTGACTGAGTGTAGTCTCACATGATGTATTCTGTTTGTGTTCTAGGTGTCTGTGTGTCAGCAGGAGGTGACCCTGCAGAAATTGGCAACCAGAGGTATGCCAGAGCCAAGGTACAGCTGTATATGAACACATTCACCAGGTCTATGTTACAGTTATTGCATGTGCCACAGAGCTTATAGGGCTGAGGGGTGAATACAGGTAAGTCCATGGTGGTTGACGGCAGACATTGTGAAGCGGACAATGATAACTGAAGTGCATGGAGCATGCCTCAGATTGGTGAAACCCACCCCCCAGAAGATATTATGTTGACCAAATACATACAAAACCGCAAGCAAAGCTGCAAACGAACAAACCACTGAAAAGGAGCAGCAACAAGTAGGAAACGTCCACAAGAAGTACGCCAAGTTACTATAAGGCACAATGACAGATCCAGAATCAACGCAAAGCACAGTAGAACAGTTTTATTTAACGTCTCACAATAAAATTACGTTTTCGTTGCCCATGCAACTTCATCAGAATGTAATCACAGAAAGAGCACATACCACACCTCTTATATCGCAATTAAGGAATTGATACAAGCAGCTGATATATTAATTGATTCATGTGTTTTAGCCTTAAGGAAGTAGTAAGTTTCATGATGATAAAAGTTTTATCAAAGTATATTCCGCATCATTAGATTCGTTTGAAACAATACCTAATACTTATTAAATGTTAAAAAATGGTACAGTTTAAAAACTTTTGCAAAAATAAAAAATAAAAAATAAAAAATAAAAAATACAAACATTATAAATTTATTTACTTAAATCACCATAAGGTAAAATACCCCATATTGGACCATTTTTTATGGTTTATTTAGTCTAGTATTAATGCCATTAATTATATTGATTTAATGTATACTTAAAAACACAAATACATTTAAAACTACCCTATATTGAATCACAATGTTTCTGCTCTAAGCTTCAAATAGGGCATAATTGAAATAAGGTCATTTAGACCTGGTGCTTTGTTTGAGACTAGCAAAATTTGCCAACATGTTTCCCTATGTGCCAGTCTAGCCTGCCATGGTCCTCCCCTGGAGCTTTTGGTCACAGATTCCAAAACATAAAACATAAAAAAGGCTGACTGACACACTAGAGTATGCTTGTAAAGTGCATTGGTGTTGATCTGTTTCTGGATATCGTATAGATGTTCGTATATGCGTCTCTTGAGCTGTCTTTCGGTCTTGCCGACATAGAATGCCTGGCAAGACCTGCAGACAACAAGTAACTAATCCAGCAGAGTTACAGTTGTGATACCTTTGTGAATAAATCTTTCTATCCCTACTTTCCAAATAGAGATGTTCCTGATTGGTGACATACTGACACTGTTTACAGTGCCCACAACGAAAGGTACCCTTTCTCATAGAATTTGAATAGGTAAGGTGTGAATTTTGTTCCAAGAGATTTTTTATGTTACGTCCTCTTTTATAGACTGTATTACAAGTCATATCCTTGAGATTTTTCAAATCTGTAAGATCCTGAAAATACTCCATTTCTTTCTGGATAATATACCTAATGTGCCCTGCATCTTGGCTAAAGGCGGTAACAAATGTCAATTGGGAATTTAAAGGATTGGAGGTAGAAAGCGTGTTTTGCACAGGTAGATCACCAACCCCCTTTCCCAAAATAGGAAAGAACCTAGATTGTCTAGCTATACTGATCTCTTCTCTAACAGATTTTATTAGTTGTAAAGGGTATCCTCTTTCTAGAAACATTGAACACAATTCATCACATTCAATATTGAAAATATGATCTTCCGAAGTCATACGTGATACCCTAACAAACTGTCCCTTGACTATTGACTTTTTTTGGAACTTTGGATGAGAACTTGAATAATGTAGGTAACTGTTTGAAAAAGAGGGTTTTCTATATACTTTGGATCCAAAGTTGTTGACATGCTTGTATAGTGTTACATCTAGATAGTTGACTTCATGATTTGAAATTTGGTGTGTAAATTTTAAGAAGTCAGTAGTAGAATGTAGGTAATGGACAAAATCTTCTACACTTTCCCTTGGTCCGGTCCAAAAAATACAAATGTCATCCAGGAATCGGGTGTAATGAATCCAAAACTTGGAATATTCACAATCTAAAACAAATTTACTTTCCCATACTGAAAGGACCATATCTGCATAGGTGGGAGCACAATTTGCTCCCATAGAAACACCCGAGATCTGTTGGAAATATTCCCCATCAAAATATACATAATTATATTTCAGTACCATCTCCAATAGGTGCATGACCAGCATGACCAAATACACAGAGAATACTGTTCACACACAGACACACACACACACACACACACACACACACACACACACACACACACACACACACACACACACACACACACACACACACACACACACACACGCAGACACAGGATCACAGCTGCTAGTGTTGTGTTTGGAACCCCTACCCATCTAGTTAGTGGTATTACAATGTTATGCAGTTATCACAGGTGGCAAGTAACTAATAGTGTGATGACTGTTCCCAGGAACCTGTAAAGTGAATAACATCATGTGTCCTGGTGCGGTATGGCAATGGGGTGTGTACTGGGTGTGGAGGACTCATTAGACTGTCACCTACGGGTCTACACACTCACAAATAGTGCTATACACACCAATACACACACAATTGCCAGTACTGACATTAGCAGCCCTGCCTGTTATGTTATTCATTCTGTTCTTACACACACACACACACACACACACACACACACACTTGCCATTACAGAGATTAGAACCCCTACCTATCTAGTTACTGCTACTATAGTGCTATGGATTTATCGCATACACCACAAAGCTTATAGGGTGAAAAGAGTTCCAAGGTAATTCCAAGGTGAACAACATCACCAGGCCTTGTAAAGTATGGCAATAGGTGATTTACTGGGTGAGAATGTACCCAAAATACTCAAACCTACAGTTATACACACTTACACTCACAAATACACTCATACACACATTTGCTAGGACTGAGATTAGCAGCCCTGCCTATCTTGTTAGTCACTCCATACATTTACATAGTTCCTGCATGTGGCATGGGGCTTATTGAGCTGAATAGTGTCAACAGATAACTCTATGTTTGATGAAGACAGCAGGCCTTATAAAGTAGACTTTGGGACATGTACTGGGAGAGCCACAGCCTAAAAATGTAAAACCCACCCCCACAATGGATACAGGCCTCATTCAGACACATACACAAGATTCGGTTCTCATGCACACATGCATTTGCCAGGACTGAGATTAGAACTCCTACCTATCTAGTTATTGCTAATACAGTGTTATGCATTTATCGCATGCGCCATGGAGCTTATAGTGTGAAGAGTGTCCCACAGTTCTTATAAGGTGAATAACATCACCAGCCCTTGTAAGGTATGGCAATGCTATGTGCACTGGGTGAGAAGGGCCTCAAACTACTTTCACCCACATGTTTACACACTCACAAGCACTTTTATACATACTAATGCACACACACACACATTTGCCAGTATTGAGAACCATAGGATCATAGCTTCATAGATGTGTACTAGGCAAATGGCCATGGAGCCTTTACAAACCTAGCCCATGGGAATACCCTGGCATCATGCCACCTGACGATATTCCCCAGTGTGTCTAATGAGTATAGCCACTGGAGTGATCCCCATGGTGGGATTTCCATTCCACATCCACTCATCCAGATTTCTCTTGAAAAGGGCGAGTGAGGTACTCTGCTTGATATGTATGTGAAATCTATTGCATAGCATAAACAATTTCTGGGTTGTGAACCTGTCCTTCCAGCATGTTCTTTTGATTGTGGAAATGGAGTTGGGGTCTCTGGGGTATATGGTGTGAATGGATTGGTTTCTTCAGATGTAGCATTCCTGACAGAGCTATATCAGACATGGATGTTTAAGTCAGACAGAGATAGCCTCTAAGTAGCCAATATGAGACAGAGAATAGTTGGAGTTATTGGATCTGTCCATATAGGGCAAGTGTTTAAGGCCCAGGATCCTCCTTGTGATGTACTTTTGCAGTCTCTGTAGTTGTTGCACATGTCCAGTGGGGGACATGCCAAATTGGCCATTGTACTCATTGATTGGCCTAATGAGAAGAGAGTACAGGGAGACAATGACCTCTTACTTCCTGGATGCAACATCCTTAGTCAGGACATGTGACACATATGAATTTCTGACACAGTGGCACTGTGGTGGTCAACAGAGAGCTCATTGTCAACCTGTGTTCCCATTTCTCTTATAGCAATGTCAGTGTTCAGTGGACTACCATCAATGTAGTAATTCATGAGAACCATGTTGTCCCCAAAGGGGATGGTGCACATTTTCTGGCATTGAGCTAAAGTCCAGGTCTCAGCGAGGTCTTTATGCAGGATGTCAACATCATGTGGGGAGGTAATAATAGCACCCACCTTGCAGTCGACTGCAAATATTGTCAGTCAGGGTCCCTTCATGTTGGGCTGGACTTCAGAGGTGTAAATCCCAAAGGCAAGGGGACCTAGGTCAAAATCCTGTGGCACTCCACTCATGACTGGTCAGCAGTCTGACATGGAGTATGTTGCTTTCACACTGTGGGTTCTATATGTGATCCAGTTTGCAAGCCACCTAATGATATAGGGGTTGAGAACTAGCTGAGTGTGTTTGTCCATATTTCCTGAGTGGGGAATGGTATCAAATGATTAGAAGGGCCACCTATTGTGTTATTTATTCTATACTGTTGCATAAGTATTGCCCATGGCAGAGAACTTATAGGGCTGCAGAGTGTCTACAGCTACCTCTACAGTTGATGACAACAGTGAGCCTTGTAAAATGGACATTGGGACATGTACTGTGCAGGCAACAGCAAAAAAATCACAAAACCCACCCCCAGTGGATATGGTTCTCACATAAACACACCCCAGTCCTCCACACACACAAACACATGCACTTGCCAAGACTGAGATTAGAAACCTTACCTATCTAGTTACTGCTACTGCAGTGTTATGCATTTGCTGCAAGTGCCAATGAGCTTATAGGGTGAAGGCTCTCCCAATGTGCTTCTAAGGTGTGGAACATCACATGCCCTTATAGAGTATGACAGTGTGGGATGTAATGGGTGAAATAGGCCACAAAATACTTTAACCTACACATATACACACTTACACACACACATTTGCCAGAAATGAGATTAGAACCCCAGTCTAACTAGTTATTTGTATTATAGTGTTATACAATTATCATACATACCACAGAGCTTATAGGGCTGAGGTCTGCCCAAAAGTACTTCTAAGGTGACTGGCATCAGCAGGACTGCTAAAGTAGGGCCATGGGAAGTGTACTGTGTGTGAGCAGGCTCAAAACCTTTAACCTACAGATACACAACACAAACATACACAATTTTACATTTGCCATGACTGAGATTAGAACCCCTACCCAAATAGTTATTTGTACTATAGTGTTATAATAAGTCAATACAGCCTCAGATACACATCCTCACTTATCTGGGCTTAGCTAAACTTATCTGGGAGACATAGAGCTCCAATGTACTTACACCAAGCATGACACACCTCCTTTTCATGTCTGCTGTTCCTCCTCTTTACATCAATGCCTTATAGCACCTACATGTTAGGTACAGTTTGGCACTTAGAAACATTTTGTGATTCAGTAAATTCCCCTCATTAGCATAACCCACTGCCTTAATCCCTAGTTACTGCACTATACCAGAGCCTTTCCCCTAAACAACCACTGTTCCCTGGTATTGTTTTGATTCTGCATGCCATAGACCATATTGGCAAAATGCAGAGTTCACTTAAAATTGCCCCTTCAACTTTTGTAAAAATTTTTGGCACTATCCCATTTGTGTGCCACTGCCCTATGCTTAAACGGCCGAGATCAGCAAAAAAAAAACTTTCATTTTTATAAACTCTAAACACTTTTCCATGCCAGTGGCCATATATTTAGCCATTGGCTTGCCTAAATATTATAATACATGCTTTTATTTGAGCTGTCATGCCTCCGTTTTGATTTTTGTAGAAATGTATTCAGCTAGTAGCAGAATACATTTCTGCATGTAACACTATTCTTGCATGGATGCCTGCCTGCTTCCTGAATCACTAATTCACCTCATTTGCATGGTTTTCACCAACAAATGAGGTAATTAGCATTATTCAGTGGTGTCCATGCAAGAATAGTGCTGCCAGGCTCATGCACATTCCCAGGCTTGTTTACTGGATCGCTCAGTGGCCATATTCTGTGCAGGAGTGGCTGCACTATTCATACACTCAGTGTAAGCTTTATTGAATCCCAGGGATTGTCTTATTTTTCAAATGTTATCTGACATAGTCCTTAACAGATTTGTGCCACATAGTGTCAACCATGGTGAAAGCATGTAGAACATCAAGGCATATTTATGCTATTGAAAAACATTAGTTATACCCGATATGAAAAATCTTTACATATAGCCCTACAATACATTTGTTGAATTTTCTTTAGTAGTAACAAAAACTATTTATGCCAGTAACATGCTGTATCAGTTAAAGATGTGTGCATACCTACAGATGTCTTCATGTTGTAACTTCGTACCTTATTACTCTTCAGGTGATTGTGTGTACATGTAACAGCAAATGATTGCTTCTACATTGACATTTAAACACTGGATGCTTAAAAATGCATAGTCTTGTTTATTTTGGAGATGAAATATGCTTCCATATGTTCTCTGAGATTTATTACTACCTAACACAAATGCTGATGAAACTGTAGCTATGGATGAATGTTTTTTTTTAATTAAAGGAAGGGAGATAACTATGCAGGAGCACTTACATATCGTTATTCATTTTTTTTACATATTTCAGAATTAGCTGAAATAACTCCATCCTCATTCAATCGAGTGACATCTGAACTGTGTGCCCTTAAGTACTTTAGGAATTCATTTAGGTTTTACCTGTTTATACTGATTTTCTGAAGGTTGTACGTCAGGGCTCGGTATGTAAAAATCTACTGCCAAACATTAGCGGACCGGAGTTCCGCTGTGGCAACCCCTAACCGGGAAAAGCCGAAAGATGCAACATACTGATTTTCTCAGAGGTGACAGGTAAGACTGCTCTTTAATGATTTTTCATTTCTTGTTTTACAGCTTGTATATTAGTCCCCTGGATTCAGTAATGCTTACATGGTGTGTCCGCACAGTGTAAATGTTACTGCATGGAATATGGCATCCAAGCAATCCAGTAAACAAGGCTTGGGACATCCACCAATGCTCTAATACTGTTCCTGCACAGACACCACTGCCTAATGCTAATTATCTCATTTGCTGAAGAAAACCATGCAAATGAAGTGAATTAGTGATTCAGCAAGCAGGCAGGTGTCCAGGCAGGAACAGATTTAGTTATAGAAATGTATTCAGCTACTAGCCGAATACATTTCTGCAAATAACAAAACGGAGGCATGACAGCTCCAAAGAAAGCATGTATTCTACTTATTAGGCATGCCAATGGCCAAATATATGGGATTGTCATTGAAAATAGTTTAGTTTTTTTTAAAAATAAAAGTTTTATTTATTTATTTATTTATTTATTTTTTGGCCGATCTCGGCCGTTTAAGCATAGGGCAGTGGTGTGCAAATGGGATCATGCTGAAAATACTAAAATATGTGAAAAAGCAATTTTCTGGGAAATCTGCACTTTGCTATTGTAGTCAATGGCATGCAGAATTAAAACAATAACAGGGAACAGTGGTTGCTAAGGGGAAAGGCTCAGTGTGAGTGCAGTAACTATGGAGTAAGGCAGTGGGATATGCAAATGAGGGGAATTTTACTGAATGACAAATTTCTTCTAAGTGTCAGACTGCACCTAATCGTGTAGGTGTTCTAACATGGCGAGAAGTAGATAACATCAAAAGGGGGTATGACATGCTTGCTGTAAGCACAATGGAGCACTTCAGCCCATGTTTGCCCTTAACTAAACACAGCTAAGGAAGGGATTGTGTCTGAGGCTGCCTAGCAGTGTTTAAATTGCCTAAGCTGGTGTGCGCAGCATGCACCGGGTCTTAAAAAAAACCCAGAAATAGCAGAGCTGTTTACATTTGAGCAGTGGGTATGTGCAGCATGCATCAGGGCTTAAAAGGGGTGGAAATGGGAAAGGGAAAAAAAGAGGGGAAAAAGCAGAAGGCAATCAAGGACAACCACCATAGCTGTCAGGTGGAATGCATCAGAATCAGCCAATTACACAGCCAGCAACCCAGCACACTACTATAAACTATGCAAACACCTTTCAGTCTGTTTTTCCCCACAAACTCTACACCACTGGTGTACACATTCAGGGGAATTTTGAACTGATAAAACCAAAAAAAAATGTTAGGGGCTGCTGTTGCTTTGATCCATCAGTATGTGCTAGAAGCTGAGGGTGATGAGGAGGATAATGCTGACAGCTATCCCAGACTGAGGAGGAGGAGCCGAGTTTACAGACCCAGGGTAACCTACCAGGAGTTACATGAGCCAGAGTTAATGGAGTGCTACAGGGTGGACAGGGACATTATGCAGCAAATCATCGAGCTGTGCTGGCCTCGCCTCAGACCCAAAGCCAATAGAGGGGATCCCATCCCAGTGGATACCAAGGTATGTGTAGCCTTAAGAATACTAGCTACAAGTACCATCCAAAGACCAACTGGGGATATCATGGGGGGTTCATAGGCATTAGCATCCAGGGTACTCCAACAGTTCCTGGATGCCATACTACCACATGCCGGTGAGCATATATACTTTCCCTCTACCTCTGAGGAGTTGACCAACAATATGCGTCTCTTCCACCGTACAGCAGAATACCCCAAGGTACTGGGTGCTATAGACTGCATGCATATCCACATCAAAGCACCACCTGGTGAGCAGGGTAGGGCCTAAATAAACAACAAGGGCTTCCCCTCCATCAACTGTCAGGTTGTGTGCAATACCCAGGGCATAATCATGAATGTGTGTACTGGCAGCCCTGGAAGCTATCATGAGTCCCACATCTGGCATTCCTCACAGCTGTATCAGGGATTTGCCAAGGGAGATGTCCCATATGGCCATCTGGTGGGGGATGCTGGCTATGCACTGGAGCCGTGGATGATGACACCCATCAGAAATGCACACACACTCACACAAGAATGCCATAATGAGGCACACTCACAAACCAGGATTATTATAGAGGGTGTTTGGGATGCTCAAGTCGGTGTTTGGGATGCTCAAGTCACAGTTCCTCTGCCTTGACATATCTGGTGGAGCCTTGCTATATTCTCCAGCCACATGTGCACACATGATCATAGTATGTACTGTGCTACACAATATGATCCTGTGGAAACAGCTGCAGCAGGAACAGCATGGGGAAGGACCACATAGCCCCCCACCATTGCCAAGGACACCACAGGCAAAGAGGGACTTAGTGGAGGAGCCTCCTGAGCCTGCCCCTGCAGGCAGATGGAGGTCTGCCCAGAATTCCCATCACTTGGCAAAGAGGCAATGCATAGCACACACACTGATACTGTAGGGACCCAGGGAATGATAGTTCTCTCTGACTCACACACACAGTAAAAGGGATTCCAAACATGACACTACCTGTGCAGTACCATGTATAGCCAGTGTACTGTGTGCATCCAACATAGTCAGCCCTCAAGCATCGTCCTCACAACTGCCTCAGGCACAAGGTAAGTCAGTTGTCTTAACAATGAATGAATGAAATAGTATGGTCTGATAGTATATCTTTGGTATTGATGCAAGCATGCAAGGGAATTGGGTGGCCGAATGGGATAGCAGCAGACAACTGATGGCTATGTGGGACAGCAGGAAACCCATAACAAATACTGGCATCACCATACTAGGCAGTAGTACTCAGGATGACAACTCCTACTGCAGTACATGTAGGGTTGGGGGTCAACTAACTGGGTGGCCATAGGTCACACACATGGATGTCAATGAGGGTTCCCATACTCACTCCCAGCCTCACCCAGCAGGATAAGTGTAAATGACCATAAAGAATGATCTGGCAAAGATCCACAAATGCCAGTGATGTTGAACATCCCCCCTACAGACCTACACAGACATAGTGCAACAGGTCTGGCTGTTGCAGTATGGTACTGAAGGGTAAGAAGTCTGAAACTGAAATGTATGCCATTACAATCTAACCTGGGTTCTCTACTGATATGCCTCCATTCTGCAAGATAGGGCACAGTATAATACTAAATGGAAGCAAACAGTAAGTGAAATACCAGCACAGTCAGTGCAAATGTGTAAAGTCATCAGGCATGCCCCCCACATAGAAATGTAGTAACATTTAAGTTTGGAAAGTAATATCAGTGGAGCACACATTGCCAGGCCTGTCCCAATCAACATGATAATTTGTTGCATGTTGACAATATGCAGGGGTCAATGTGCTAAGTATGTGTGTGGTTAATATTGTCAAGAAGTGGTCAGCATGTGCCCCTGGATGTTGTGTCTCAGTGGTCTAGACACAATACTGTGGTTGACAGGGCCATGTCCCAAGAACTGCAGTGCCAACTAATCTGCTTGTCAGCTATACCTACATTAGCAGTTGTACAAACTGTCCAGATGTCAATATCAGTCACTGGTGGAAATCCGGACAGGTCATGAACAGGGGGGGCATACACAGAAACAGTACACAGGTGAAAGTACCCTACACAGTGCCTATCATCACTCTCAACTGCACACAACTTTGGAATAATGTAGAGAGGTTAACATCGCATCTGTTGTCCCTCCACCATGAAATACTGGTTGTCCGCCTAATCAGTGGCAGACCACAAAAGCCACAGTTACAAAATAATGACAGACTGCTGATGTCCGCACACAAGGCGGGATAAGGTGAAGGTCACAATTATACCTGTTAGGCAGGTGCCATAAGCTTCCATATCACACATGCACTCAGGTCACCCCCCCAACAGCCACAGGTGTCACACTGGTCTGATCCTTGTTGTTGGGAATGATTTCAGAATGACCCCCACTGAGTATGAGAAGACACACATGATGCAGCATTCTGAATAAGTGTCCCATGCAGGCGTGTCCCTAGCTGTAAGCAGCACCCTGATGACACCCAGTCTGATGGATCAATGTGACAGCAAGGATTGTCAGTAACACCTGACCCACTTACCACTGTCACCCCAAGGTGATCCACTGGCTTGCAGCCTGGGAATGTATGAGTGACAGAATGCACTGCCCTGCTACAGAAGGCCTTCATCAGTCTCACATGGCCTATACGCCTCTGCCAAAGGCCCATGCCACACCCATAGTGCTACTGTAGTGAATGTCATGGGGTTCTAACTAACAACCTAATACAGTAAACAGAAAACAAATGAAAGGCCATGCTGCCAAATACCAGTAGGATGCCTCTCAACCTCTTAGAGCAAGAACTGTGGACAGAGTCATAAATATTACTGGGATAAAGGCCCAACTATAGGGATACTTCTGAGATATTGTTGTCATAATGGTAGGAAGAAGATAGAATAACAGAGGGGGTGTAGAAGCATGGATGTCATGGAGGGTGTGAAGTCTGAAACTCTAATGTCTGGTCATAATTCCCTCTGACTGCAAATCCCTGAGTGAATAGCAACAAACCTGCTTGTAAACCACAATGTGAAGGGAAACCAACCAGATATATGAGGCATGGCTCTGGATAACCTGGGAGAATCTGTACAGTTGAGAGGTATGCCCACACCAGGATTTGACCTGTCAAGTAAGATTAGAAATGCACAACAAGGAGATCTCCAGCCAGCATACCACCAAGTTGCTGGACCATTTACACATCTCTGTCAGTCAACTAGCCACCCCTCCGCAATGGCCAGATTGTGCCAGAATGTCTAGCCTTTGCCTCAGAATATTGGTCTATGCATCATCCCGATTGTAGTTCCCTGGTAAGTAACTGTGATCAACCAATGACATCTGTCAGTATTTGATGACATAATACATTACAGTGTCATGTGTTACATATGTCAGAAAATCTCTGCTAAAACCAACTGTGTTACACAAGCAACACAGGTAGTAATAACAACCATAGTTGCAATATCCCCCTATGTTTGGCCAATTTTGTCCCCATATTAGCAACCTATCTACAAATATCCTGCAGAAACAGGTTGCAAGGTATAGTTGTAGGACACAACACCCTGGACTGCAGTACAACTCTCCCTGGAATGGATTCCCACACTCAATATAGAAGGTCACACTAGGCATGCCCCTACACTTAGAGAAATGAAACCCATGTCTGAAACCACAGTGGACTATAGATATCTGTAATTTGCAGGTGTCTGTACACAGACACCAATATGTAAACCTTTTTGTCTTCACTCACACACACACACACACACACACACACACACACACACACACACACACACACACACACACACACACACACACTTGCCAGGACTCAGATTGGAACCCCTACCTATGTAGTTATTGGTACTATAGTGTTATGCAGTTAAAACAAGCACCTGGAGCCTATAGAGGAGTGTCACAAGGTATCTTTAAAGTGAATAACATCTCAGCTCTTGCAAAGTATGGTGATGAGGGGTGTAGTGGGTGAGCAGGGCCTCTCACAGTTCTTTCACGTACAAGATTACACTCACAAGCACTTGTATACACAGTAATGCACACATACACGTTTGCCAGTACTAAGATTCATAGGATCATGTGTTCATAGATGTGTACCAAGCTAATGGGTATGGAGTCATGACAAGCCTAGCCCATGGGAGTACCCTGGCATCATGCCACCTGACATTTGTTTCCAGTGCTTCTATTGACTTTTGCCACTTGAGTGATGCCCAGGGTGATAGTTAAATTCCCCATCCACTCATCTAGATTTCTCTTGAAGAGGGCCAGTGAGGTGCTTTGATGACATATCTGTGACATATATTGCATAATGTGGCCCTTGCTGGGTTATGGACCTGTCCCCCAGCATGTTCTGTTGATTGTGGTAATGAGTTGAGGTATCCATGGAATGCGGTGCATACAAATTGGAGTTTCACTAAATATGGCATTCCTAACACAGCCGGCCAGACATGGCATTGTCAGTCAAGCAGGGATTGCCTGTAAGTAGCCAAGATGTGGCCGAGAATACTTGAAGGTATTGGACTCTGTCCATATAGGACAGTTATTTATGGGCTAGGGTCCTATTTGTGAGTTACACTTGCAGCCTCCACAGTTGTTGCAGGTGTCTAGTGAGCTACATGGCAAATGGGCCATTGTACCTGATGGTTGGCCTAATGAGTGGAGAGTAGAGTGAGACATTGACCTCTTCCTTCCTGGATGAAACACCCTTAGTTATGAGATGTGCCACATAGAAGGTATTTCTGTCCACAGTAGCAATTTGGTGGTAATAAGAGAGGTCACTGTCAACCTGTGTTCCCAGGCCTCTTATAAGAACTTTTGTGTCCATTGCTCTACAAGCAATGTGTTAATGCATGGAAACCACATTGATTCCACAGGGGATCATGACACATTTCTTTTCATTCAGCCTAAGGCCAGTGTTCTGACAACAGTCATAGGTCTCAGTGGGGACTTTATGCAGTATTTCAACATGATATGGGGATGTACACATAGCACCCACCTTGCAATTGTCTGCAAACATTGTCAGCCAGGGTCCCTTTGTGTTGGACTGGATGTCAGAGGTATACATAACAAACATGAGGGGACCCAGGACCAGACCCTGTGGTAATCCACTCATTACTGGTTGGCAGTGTGACATGGAGTTTTGTGCCATCACACTGTGGGTTCCATGCATAAGCCAGTTTGCAACCCACTTAGTGACATAGGGGTTGATGCCTAGATGGGTGTGTTTGTCTATGATTCCTGTGTGGAGAATGGTATAAAAGGAATAGGAGATGCACCTATCTTGTTTTTGAGTCCATACTGTTACCATAATTATTTCACATGGCACACAGCTTATAATAATGCTGCAGAGTTTCCACAGCTGCCACTCCAGTGGTTGACAACAGTGGGCCTGTACAGTGAACATTTGGATGTGTACTGGGTGGACCACAGAAAAATTTAGCAAAACCCACCCACCCAATGGATATGGTTCACAACAAAACACACACACACACACACACACACACAAACACACACACACACACATGCCAGGACTTAGATTCAACCCCCTACCTATCTAGTTATTGCTACTACAGTGTTATGTATTTTTTGCATGTGCCACACAGATTATAAGTTGAAGGGCATCCCAACATACTTCTAAGGTGAGGGACATCAGCAGCCCTTGTAAAGTATAGCACTTTGAGATGTACTGGTTGTGGATGGCCACAAAATACTTTAATCTACATATATACACACTTGCACATAAACAGACACACTTTTACATTTGCCAGGACTGAGATTAGAACTCCTACCTAACTAGCTTGTTGCACTATAGTATTATGCATTTATCACAGGCATCATAGAGCTTATAGGGCTTAGGGCTGACCAAAGGGATCTTTAAAGGTGACTGACATTAGCAGGAGTGCTAAAGTTGGGCAATGGGAAGTGTACTGACTGTAAATTACCTCAAAATCATTAACCTACAAACACTCACACTCACACACAAACAGACACACTTTTACATTTGCCAGGACTGAAGTTAGAACTCCTATGTAACTAGTTTGTTGTACTATAGTATTACCCAGTTATCACAAGCACCACAGAGCTTATAGAGCAGAAGGCTGACCAAATGGATCTTTAAAGGTGACTGACACCAGCAGGAGTGCTAAAGTAGGGCAATGGGAAGTGCAAGTAGTGTGAATGGCCTACTAAACTACAAACACACACACACACACACACACACTCTCAGCCATACTTTTACATTTGGTGGGACTGAGATTAGAACTCCTACCTAACTGCTTTGTTGCACTATAGTATTATGCAGTTATCGCAGGTGCCACAGAGCTTATAGGGCTGAGGATTGACTAAAGGAATCTTTAAAGATGACTGACATCAGCAGAAGTGCTAAAGTAGGGCAATGGGAAGTGTACTGAGTGTGAATAGCCTCAAAATCATTAACCTATAAACAATCACTCATGCACAGACACAGTGCTAGGACTGAGATTAGAAATCCTACCTAACTAGTTTGTTGCACTATAGTATTACATACTTATTATAAGTGCCACATAGCTTATAGGGCTGAGGGATGATCAAAGGGATCTTTAAAGGTGACTGACGTCAGCAGGAGTGTAATGTGGGGCAAAGGGAAGTGTACTGAGTGTGAATAGCCTCAAAATCATTAACCTACAAACACACACTCCCACACAGACACACTTTTACATTTCCCAGGCCTAGGGCTGAGATTAGAACTCCTCCCTAACTATTTTGTTGCACTAGAGTATTATGCAGTTATCACAAGCACCACAGAGCTTATAGGCCTGAGGGCTGACCAAAGGGATCTTTAAAGATGACCGACATCAGCAGGAGTGCTAAAGTAGGGCAATGAGAAGTATACTGAGTGTGAATGGCCTCAAAATCATTAACCTGCAAAAACACAAACACACACACACACACACACACACACACACACACACACACACACACACACACACACACACACACACACACACACACACACACACACACACACACACACACACACACACACACACACACACACACACACGTACACAAACAAACACACTTTTACATTTGCCTGGACTGAGATTAGAACTCCTACATAAATTGTTAGTGGTACTATAGGGTTATACAATTATTATAAGTACCACATAGCCTATAGGCTGATAGCTAACAAAAGGTATTTCTAAGGTGAATGCCATCAGCAGATCTTGTGCTATAGGGCAATGGGATGTGTACTGGGTAGGTACGGACTAAAACAGTAATTCCTACACACACGCACACACAGACACACACACACACACACACACACACACACACACACACACACACACACACACACACACACACACACACACACATACATTTGCCAGTACTGTGATTAGAACCCCTACCTATCTACTTATTTCCTCTAATATGTTATGTATTTATCATAGGCGCTATTGAGCTTACAGGGCTGAGGCTCATCCAAAGGTACTTCTAAGGTGACATACATCAACAGATCTTCTAAAGTGGGACTATGGGATGTCTACTGGGTGGGAAAAGCCTCATAATGCAGCTCTCTCTATCACTGGCTGTCTCTCTCTCTCTCTTCCCCATGTCTATGTGTGTGTATGTTTGACATATTGTAATATGTTGGACATAGATATGTGTGCGTATCACACACAATGGATGCAGATTTGCCACATATGTTCCACCTACAGCTGGCTGTGGGTTTTCTTGACCAGTGTGGGTGTGTGTATGTGGTGTGTGCTTGTGTGTGTGTGTGTGTGTGTGTGTGTGTGTGTGTGTGTGTGTGTGTGTGTGTGTGTGTGCATGTGCAAGTGTTTGTGTGTATATGTGTAGGTGACATCATTTTGAGGCCTCACTCTCCCAGTACACTGCACATTGCCATACTTTACAAGGGCTGGTGAGGTTTCTCACCTTAAAAGAGACATGGAACAGTCTGCACCCTACCAGCTCCATGGCATGTGTGATAAATGCATATTACTGTAGTAGCAATAACTATATAGGTAGTGGTTATAACCTCAGCCCATGCAAATGTGTGATTGTGTGTGTGTGAGAACAGTATCCTGTTATTGATTGAGTACTATATCCAATGGGAGTGTGGGGTTTACATTTGTAGACCATGTTACTCACAGTGCATGTCCCAAGGTCCACTGTATGATGCCTGCTGTCTCCATTAACCGTAGAGGTATCTGATGACACTCTTCAGCCCAATAAGGGCCGCGCTGTGTACAGGAACTATGTAACAATATGGACTGACTGACTTGATAGGCAGGAATGCTAACTCCAGGTCTGGCAAATGTGTGCATGACTGTATCTGTGTTGGACATTGTGTATATTTCTGCAGGATATAGTATTTTGAGTTCATTCTCACCCAGTGCATCTCCCATTGCCATACTGTAAAAGGCCTGGTGATGTTGTTCATCTTAGAGGAACTGTGGAACACACTTCACTCTACTAGCTCTGTGGCATGTGCAATAAATGCCTAACACTTTAGTAGCAATAACTAGATAGGTAGGGATTCTAATCTCATTCCTAGCAAATGTGTGTGTGTTTCAGTGAGGAATATATCCATTGGATGGTCATGCTTTACAATTTTAGGCCATCATACTCCAAGCACATGTCCTATGTTCCATTCTACAAGGGCTGCTTTTTACATCAACCATAGCAGTATCAGTATACACTCTGCAGACATATATACACTCTGCAGACATATAAGCTCTGTTCAGTGTGCAACAGCTATGCAACAATATGGAATGAGCAGCTAGAGAGGCAGAGCTCCTAATCACAGTACTGGCACACTTGTGTGTGTGCATTGCTGTGTATAGCAGTGTTTGGGAGTGTGTACACTTATGCATGACATTATTATGAAACTTGTTGCACCCAGTATAGCACCCATTGCCATAACTTACAAAGGTATGTGATGTTACTCACTATACATGTACTTTGGAAACTCAACACACTATGAGCTCTGTGCCACCTGTGATACCTGCCTAATACTGTACTACCACTAACTAGATTGGTAGGGATTTCAAACCCAACACTGGCAATTGTGATTGTTTGTGTGTGTGTGTGTGTGTGTGTGTGTGTGTGTGTGTGTGTGTGTGTGTGTGTGTGTGTGTGTGTGTGTGTGAAAACAGTATTCCCTGTGTGTTGGGTCAACACAATACCCTCTGTATGTGTGGGATTTACAAATCTGTGGTGTGTTCCACCCACTACACTTACCATTGTCCACTGTACAAGAGCTGCTGACATCAGCCCTATAAAGCTATACCTGTAAATTGTGTACAGCTGTACCCGGGAAATGACACACTCAATGTGTTACCACACTGCCATACCCCTTGTAGATAATGTCTGCAGGGCCACATCCTGCTGACAGACAGACACATAGAACACAAACAGAATACATTATGGAGACCACATTCAGTCAGCTAATAACAACAATAATGCATCATGGCTGGACAGCCACACATTCTGACGTGTAACCATTAAACATGCTAGCTGACAACACTTTACACAGCATTACATTACATTACTAAACTGTACTAAATTCAACCTGTGCATCAGAAACATATTAGCATGTCCTTGAATTGATGATATGGATGACAAGGATGTGGCACAAGTATCATCATATGCACAGGGTGTGGTGTGGGTTTGCCAGAGGCCTCGGCTGGGCCATTTGATTGATATCATGTGTGTGTTTGGGGGATATTCATTAAATGGGTCATGCAGAGGTGGTGTGTGTAAGTCTGGAGGTGAGCTGGCTGTGATGGAGATGTGTGTGTGTATGGATGCACACAGTCATGCCATGTGGGTACCCTACACAGGGTATGTTGGACAGCTGTGTACTGTACATGGCAGGGTGTACAGTTCACCATCTCCAGCCAGGGACATGGGAATTGGGACTGCCAGGGGGATCCACTGACACCAACAGGCCCAAGGCCAGATGCATTACTACTTCCCTGATGGTGACTGCTGTCTGCTGAATCTGCATCTCTGTTGGGACCATCCAGGACCATGTGCTCATGGCCTGCTGCATTGTGCCATGGATAGCAACCTTCTGCAGTTGTGCTGCTGGTACTACCACTACAGCAGGAGTGAGAAGTTGCATGGCCACGTGGACCTTCAGCTGTTCGTGTTGCTGTCCTATGTCCACATGGCTGACAGCCAACTCCCACCACATGCTCTAACACAGACATTCCATGGTTGAGGATTGCCACCATCTCACCCAACTGTCTATCCATGGCCTCAGCATAATAATGGTGGGCATCAGCAAGATCATGGATGTTGTCACGCATAGCAGGAGGAGTTGCATTTGCGACCCTGAGAATCTGCTTGGTGTTATGTTCATTACGTACCTGTGTCTCCATGATTGTCTGAAACATGCATCTGATGACACCTTCTGTGGCACTAGTGACGGGATTGATGGGCAGCAGTCCTCCTTTGAGCATCCCTGTCTGTCCGCTTGTGTGGGACCTCACCTGTTATCTGGCTATGGCTGGTGTCTACAAACACACTTGCCATAGTCACCACACTTGCTTGTCCCATGCCACCACCCACCAACTGTCCATTATCTATGGCCACTGGTGATGGGATATGTGTGGGCACTGTGACTGTGTGCAGGGATGGGGTGGACAACAGTGGGATGCCAACTAATGGCACAGATTCATCCCCTGCCTGTGCTTCAATATGCTTATCATCATTATCAGAGTCTGCTGAGACACTGACATCAGTTTCCAAGTGGGAGGGACCCCGACCCCCATCGCTACCTGTGAGGGTAAGACAGTATATGTAAATTAATACCTGTACATTATGGTTGGCAGCCATGCATGTAGACACTTACAGGTGAGTTGGCACAAAGCTATTACACAGACCTCGCATTACCCAAAAGGTGACATGAGTGACACACAGCCCTCAACATCATGCATTTCCTCCATTCTTAGTCCTTGGTACTAACAATATACATCTCTGGGATGCATGAGTACTGTTAGTAGGTGATGTCCATTCCCCTAGCACACACTGCACCCATGTACACATTATTGCTGTTCACCTGTATAGCACAGTGGCAACTACTGTAGACCATACCTCACAACTGTACAAATCATTTAAAAATGTGTAGATCTCTGGCACATAGGTTTGCTCTGTTCCACACAACCCTTATGTGTTTGTCTGATACATAACTTGGATGATATGAGGATTGATGTCACTATTTAATGACATACATTTGATTTGCAGACCTCATCACCAGCAGTGAATGTATGTTCAAACAAATCCTGTTACACCAACAACCTTCTAAGCTTAACGTGGATATGATAAGTGTACACACCCCTGTTAACATGCCATGCTCTTGTATTATATAAAATGAGACCACAATACTGTATTCAAAAACACTACCCACCTTAATTGTGACATATGACCTGTGAAATCCAATTGAGAAACAAACAAATGTGTTAGCTGTGAGATGCGCATGATATGGTGGTTGCATACGTTTGAACACCTTTAAACCAATGCTTTTTTGAAGCACCTGTTAAGTGAATTACAGCAGTCACTCTTCCTGGGAAAGGGTATATCAGCATTTCACATCTTTACTTGGCATTATTTGGACAGTCTTCCCTGCAAAGGTCCTCCAACTCTTGTCAGATTGCAAGGCCAACTCATGTGCACAGCCATTGGAGGTCAGACTGGTGGTTTACTATTGGTGTTAAGTCTGGACTATGTCGGGCTCAATTCATACCCTTCATTGTATTCAGGTGCAGCCATTCTTAGGTAGCTTTGAATGTATGTTTCAGGTCATTGTTGTATTGGAAGCTGAAACCCCTCTCCATCCTCAGCCATCTTGCAGATGCTTGATGGCTTTGGCCCACACATGAGTATTATTTGGAACTGTTCATAATTCCCTCCACCATGCCTACAGGCCTAGTTCCAGCTAATGAACAGCAACCCCAAAGCAGGGCACTGCCACCAGCGAGCTTCAACGTGTGGATGGTTATCTTCTGGTGAAGTGAGGTGTTGCTTGTGCACCACACGTAGCTTTAGGGATAGTGGCTGTAAGTTTGAACCATAATCTCATTACACCATTACACATTTCAACACATGCCTTTGGGAGACTTGATGTTATGTTTTGCTACTTGTACATAGCCCTGGATGGTGTTTGGTGTGGGTAAACGCTTCTGTCTACTGACCCTACCCCAGACTTATGCAGAATCTGTCCGATTGTTGCCACATGCACTACACAGCCAGTACTTGCCAGATATTCCTGCAACTCCCTCAGTGTTGCTGCATGTCTCCTGGCAGCCTCTCTGACCAGTTCTCAACATGTCTTTTCATCTGTTTCAGAAGGACATCTGTTTTTTTTTCAACAGCACTGTTGTCTCATATTTAATCCACCTTTTGATGACTGTCTCCACTGTGCTCCATGGTATATGCAATGTTGTGGTAATGTTGTTGTACCCCCTTCCTAAACTGATACCTTTCAAGTATGAGATCCCTTTGATGCTTTGTAAGATGTGTGCAAGCCATGGCTGCTTCTGTTAAAGGCAATTGAGCAAATGTCATTAATACACCTCTTGGACAGTGGACCGTTAGTCGGTGTTACATTGAGTCCCTGTACTTGATTGTAGGTGTGTACCCAAGCAGAGTGAATGCTGTCAGTACATCACAAGCTGCTTCCACAATATATTATTTGGAGGGTGTGCACACATATACATCCAGCGTATTGTAAGGTTTGTATACCCCATATTTGGTGCCCTAAAATATTTTTCTGTTTTACAAGTTAATTGTTCATGTTATGGTTACATTACAGGTTGGAAAAGGTGTGGCATGTAATATTGTGGTCTCTCATTGTTAATATCAGAAACACTTGGCATCTTAACAGGGGTGTGTACACTGTTGTATCTACTGCAAAAGATTAATGTTTCATGCATGTCCCTACCGCAGCCCGTTTGTCCTCCCACTTTGTTGGTCACTGTCCAGATGTCTTGAACTGACAGGTTGTGAGGTACGCTATAGGAATGTTTCATACCCTTCAGATAGAAACCCATGGTGACCACGGTGATGCACTGCAGTTAACACTACCACGAGTGAACATGCACATCAAGCAATATGGCTAGGTGTGACAGTTGTATGCATGGCAAATAGCATGGCCTTAACATGCCTGGGGTATTGCCAAACCACAACAAAAGAATTCCATACTCACCAGCTACAGGCTGCTGTCCCACTTGTAGACCACAGGGACCTAAATAGTTGTGGGAGTGAGGTACTGTCAGTAGACTCACATGTTGCCTTGGTACAGGGTGGAAGCAGCATTTTTGCGCATTAACAGTACAACCCCCAATGCTGCAAAATATGCTGCCGATCACCATAGATGTGCACTTCTGTGCATTACAAAACCTCATCCACAACTGCTATCTTATCTGACATATGCATGTAGATACTTTACAGCTACAACTATTTATGCTACTACTCTAGCAATGTGCAATGGGGCCTTACCTGCACTCTCCTCATCCATTGTGTGGGTGCCACCCACCTCCACAATGTTGGATCCTGGTGTATGGTTGGGGTGGGTGCCCCAAGGCTGGTGTGGAGCTCCTCAGTGGGTGTCAGTGGGGCCTGCATGGCTGGGTCCCCACCTGTGATAAACAGTCCCTTGCTACAGCAGCAGCTCTTCACCGGGCATTGCATATGAGGTTGGTTGCATGATGCTGGACCTGCTTGTAGGTTCATGCATGCAGGCTGACATAGTTTACCCTGTAGACTAGGTCATTCCACAGGGCGGTCCCCTCCTGCAGATGTTGTTGGCTATGGCCAAACATGACTCCATGGTTATGGATGATGGTTTCTATTATGATAGCTGGAGGTGTGTGAGCTACAGTAATATAGACTGCAGGTGGGAATACCTCTTACAACAAGACTTGCAGAGACAGACCAACTAAATGGTGTAGAAGGTTCAAGATTTAGGGACAGAATGTGAGCATTGCTGTTATATGATTTGAATACTACTAGTTTAACAGGGTTTGTCTGATCATACTAGTTCTGCATGGATTTCAGTCTGACAAAGTTATGTGTCTGCATAGCTCTCAGCTGTAGGGCTATCCACATATTGCCCAGAGGTTTGCCTGTTATGTTTGGTCTGTTCTCCAGACAGGTGTTGTCCTTGACAAATCAGTAGCATACTCTGGTGATTGCAGTCAGTAAATGCCAACATCCATTTCTGTTTCTGACTTCATATCCCTCAGAAAAGATATGTTACAACAAACCCTGTAACACCAGCAACTTGCTCAGTGTATAACAGCAATATTTAAAATATGGCCCTGTTTGTGGGCCTCTGTCCCCCAATTATGTCAGGCTTTGTCCAGATGTCATGCAGTTAGAGGTTGATAGGTATGGTCTATCATTATTTAGTGCTGTTATTCCTGCTGTCATCCCAGTGATGATGTGGAATCCCACACATGTTGTGGGGCACGGGCCATAAATATGAGGGCAAAGGCTGGACAACATGTTGAACCCTATACAGTGAAGAGGTTGGTGTGCAGAGAATGCTCTTAGATGCCTTTGTAATGAATTTTATGTGGGGACAGTAAGAAGTGTTTAAAATTAGGCTGTTAGAACATGTGAGAGATATTACTAAATTGAAAGAAGTAAGTCCTACACCTGTACATTTTAGTACATTTCACCATGGTGACA